>NC_056458.1:16855580-17033080 GCF_018296145.1 Oncorhynchus tshawytscha
GCTGTGTCACAACCGGCCATGACCAGGAGTTCTATAGGGCGGTCCACAATTGGCCCAGCGTCGTCTGGGTTAGGGGAGGGTTTGGCCGGGGGGGCATTATGTAGCTCATTGAGCTCAAGCGACTCCTTGTGGTGGGCCGGGCGGGTGCAGGCTGACTTCAGTCGTCAGTAGAACAGTTTTTCCCCTGACACATTAGTCCAGCTGGCTTCCTGGTTAAGTGGGAGGGTGTTAAGGAGCATGGTTTGGCGGGTAATGCTTCGGAGCACGCTTGACTCAACCTTCGCCGAGCCCTTTTGGAAGTTTTAGTGATGAGACAAGATCATAATTGAAATTGTGAGAAAAAGGGGGAATAATAATAAGACAAATAAAACTTTATAGGCTCGTGTGATTCAATTAGCTCTGAATAAAATAAACTCAATCTCCCATCAAGCATAAAAACTGAATTACAGTATATGGGTCTTTCTATAAACTAGGGTATCAGTGAGGATTTCCTACACTGGACAACTTTTTACAGCTGTTGATAAGTAATTGATAACAATCTGACAATTTTTTTTTCATGTCATTACATTAAAACATAAGGGGGGAGATCATAGCTATATTCAATGAAATTCACAAGTTGATTTAAAACCTGTTTAACAATTTATCATGGTTGGTGTCTTGGCGGATTTGTCCAAAATCGTGTGACATAAAACCATTTTTATCGTAACCAAAGAAGTGTTAAACAAATCAAAATGTATTTTATATTTGAGATTCTTCAAAGTAGCCACCCTTTGCCTGGATGACAGGCAAATAAATCACTCCACAGAGCTGGGCTTTATGGAAGAGTGGACAGAAAAAAGCCACTGCTTAAAGAAAAAGGCATGTGGAAGACTATGTCTGGCGCGCAAACCTAACACTTCTCATCACCCCGAGAATACCATCCCCAGCATCATGCTGTGGGGATGTTTTTCATCAGCAGGGACTGGGAAACTGGTCAGAATTGAAAGAATAATGGTTGGCACTAAATACAGGAAAATTATTGAGGGAAACCTGTTTCAGTCTTCCAGAGATTTGAGACTGGATAATGACCCAAGGCATACTGCTAAAGCAACACTCGAGTGGTTTAAGGGGAAACATTTAAATGTCTTGGAATGGCCTAGTCAAAGCCCAGACCTCAATCCAATTCAGAATCTGTGGTATGACTTAAAGATTGCTGTACACCAGCAGGAACCCATCCAACTTGAGGGAGCTGGAGCAGTTTTGCCTTGAAGAATGTGCAAAAATCCCAGTGGCTAGATGTGCCAAGCTTACAGACATACCCCAAGAGACTTGCAGCTATAATTGCTGTAAAAGGTGTCTCTACAAAGTATTGCGATAGGGGGGTGGATAGTTATGCATGATCAAGTTTTCTGTTTTGTTGTCTTATTTCTTGTTTGTTACATAAGAAAACATATTTTGCATCTTCAAAGTGGTAGGCATGTTGTGTATATCAAATGATACAAACCCCCGCAAAATCGATTTTAATTCCAGGTTGTAAGGCAACAAAATAGGAAAAATGCCAAGGGGGGTGATTACTTTCGCAAGTCACTGTATATGTTGTTAAATAGGTGAGGCCAATTTGTATATACTCACATTTTTTCCTTTGGGTACACATTTGGAACTGCATGAAAATCATTTTATTTTTTAATTCAAACCATTTTGAAATGTTCATCTCAATGTCACACATTAGCCCCATTGTTTATAGAAAGGCCCTTATCTCTAAATGGTTTAGTGAAAATTATGTGCATGAATAAAATAAACCAACTACCCCTGAATTTGAGCTGACTAGCAGAGAGTTAATACAAATATTCACTTGAGCAATAAGCAATTTATTGACATGACCAAACATGAGATTTAGACAAACAATACAAATTATTAAAGCTAAGAAAACATTTTATAAATGTTTTTCTTCATCTACCGGTATTACATTTAACTGTCTCTCTATTCTGGACAGTACGTTGTTATGAGTGGAAACTGAGTGGAATATGTCAGTATTGTAACGGAAATGGTTAGCATGCCATTAGATAAACACCTCACTCGTATTTTGTCCTTCAGATAGCCTTTAAAGATTCATGACACCAGAACACCACCAGAGAGATATATTCCTTCTTTGGTTTCTAATCTAGCCCCATGAATGACCACTGAAAAAGTTATTCTGAAACATTTTGGACCTGCAATTGGCATGCGGCGCTTCTATTAAACATAGACATTTTTAAATCAATGTCAGGTAATTAAATGACAGACCAGTCAGCAAGATCTACATGTCTGCAGGATGAGGAAGTGAGAAAAGTTGCTCTAAAATCTAAGATTCCATAATGAACGTAGCATTTGTGTGTCAAGTATGTGCAGGTTATGGTAACGTTGAAGCTTAATGGGGGTGGTGATGTAAGAACTGGGGGTGAATGGGAGTGCATGGTTGTTACCAGGGGTGACTGAGCCACTTCACCAGCCCTGAGTTCCTAATGTAAAGCCATTACCCACACACCCTCATGTCTAACGACATACAGCTGAAAAATAAAAGGATATTAGAAAGCCCTTTTACTGAGCGAGAGGCACTTAGCCCCACAAGAGCACCAATAAAACTTTATGGGCGATTGAGAATGGTGGTGGTGGGGGGGGGGTTAATGTGCTGTAGCAACATGCCAGAGATCCAGTCTTAAACCCTTTAAGGTACATTAACATATAACCTAAGAGAATAATATTATAATGACTATCTAGTACAGTGTTTTAGGCAAGCCATATTTCCACACATAGACATATCAAAGGCTAAAACAAACTATTTGCCAACAGAGATCTCGGGTGTGCCAATAATCTAATTTTGTGTTTCTATGGTGATACAGCTCTGAAGGAGAAATCCTCAAAAACTGACAGCCCTTTTATTTCTGAGCATCTTCTACAGTAGGACTGGATATATTAAATCGTCAATGCTTTGGCTTTTTATTATTTCACCAGGTAGGCCAGTTGAGAACAAGTTCTCATTTACAATTGCAACCTGGCCAAGATAAAGCAAATCAGTGCGACAAAAACAACACAGAGTTACCCATGGAATAAACAAACGTACAGTCAATAACACAATAGAAAAATCAACCAAACAAGTCGAGCAGGTTTGAAGTGCCAAAGCATCCTGACTTCAGACATCAAAGGAATGGTAGGATAATGATTTTAAGAAATATAAAAACTATACACATTGTATTCAAAAGACACAGTTTAAATGTTGAATGACATACAATGATATCAACATTGCTTAATCACAATAAGGTTTTCAGATACCAATTCATAATCAGCCTAGAGAGAGAGAGAAACCTCTTGGGCTTTGACCAGCCAGGCACTGGACAACAGCAACAAGATCAGTCTTCTTTCCCTGCTCTAAGGGCGGTGTCTAGCTAACCTTCCCTCAGATGAATTTTTATGTTAAGGTACTGTTAAAGGATTAGTCCATTAATAAAAGTGATAAACTTGCACATCACTGTAATGCAACAAGCTGTGGTCTTGAGTAATGACAGGGTTGAAATCCTGCTCTCCAATAATTAGTGACCACCACTGTTACCATAATGACATGAACAGAATGCTCGGTGTCTAAACTTAGATGGTTTTACGACTGCAGCTCTCCAACCTTGTCATTATGTCCCAATCAAAGGAGCTTCAAAGTCAACATGACATTTAGATTATTTTTCTCACGTGCCTCTAATATTTTTGTTTGAGTTTGTTGTTGTAGTGTAGTTCTATACTGCTTCCCCTACTATTACCTTCAGGTCTGTATGTTTTCATTTCAATATACTGTAGAATGAAACTGTCTCTGCTCTTGTTGGGTATAATGGGTGTGGGTGAGGGAGAGGGCTATACTGTAGAATGAAACCTTCTCTGCTCTTGCTAGGTATAATGAGTGTGGGTGAGGGAGAGGGCTATACTGTAGAATGAAACCGTCTCTGCTCTTGTTGGGTATAATGGGTGTGGGTGAGGGCGAGGGCTATACTGTAGAATGAAACCGTCTCTGCTCTTGCTAGGTATAATGAGTGTGGGTGAGGGCTATACTGTAGCTGTGGGTTAGAAATAGGGTCAAATCAACCATTATAACAGAGAAAGACATTATTTGTGGTTATTAACTTCAAATAACTTGTTGAAAAATATTTTTGAGAAGAATTTAAGATGCGAAAATGTGTCTGGAAGATACTTCTGTGATGGAAAACCAGGATTAGGTTATTTCCCCTTCTGCCTTAGATCAGGAATCTGGCCTGGAAGCTGCAGGACACAGGTCACTATTGTGCTATATGAAAAAAGAAAATGAAAAAAAGAAATCAAATAAAGAGCTGAGGAAAGTAGAATATGTTTCAGTCACACAAAAGGACACTACCTGGAGGTTCATAAAAGTGGCCAGCCACTTGATCAATTCGTTCTTTGATTCACAGCACAGGTACCTAAGAAGATTGCGAGAGGGAAGACGGCGGGGTTAGAGAGGCTATACCTTTACCATGATCCTCAGTGCACTAGTACCTACGGTTGACCCATCTTTAGTTGCTACTAAAGATACTCACCACTGCTGTTTGTCTCGTTCTGCCTGCTCACACACTACAGTCATCCCCCAGCTAGAAGAAGAGGAGGGAACTTACATTGTATTGACAGCTGATATGGAACAACAAATAGCCAAATGGTTAAGAAAATAGGCCAGGAGTCATTGGAGTGTTGCTGGTTGACTCTCACCATGATGGTGGCTGTAGCCTCTTCTTGATGCCATAGTAGACTTTCAGAGCATGGACTTGACATTCCCTCTCAGGCTGAGTACTCTAGTAAAGAGTAAAAATGGACAATTGTAGTTATACGGCCACATACTGTAGGTACTTCATACAGTCACAGAATAGACCTACACATCCTCCTTCCATCCTCTGTTACCTTTACTTCTTTGTAGAGCCTGAGAGAGGTGCCATCGAGTACACAGAGGCGTCTGCTGAAGGTTCTCTTCCCCCTTTGACCCTTCTCATCACTGAACTTAATCATGCTGTTTCTGGACACGTCTACCATGGCAGCTGTGAGAGGGGACATACAACTCTAATTCACTTCACTGTGCTGATTTTCGACCATATCATTAATTAACACATTGCCTTCTCCCTTACCTCCCTTCGGATTCCTTTTCTGTTGTCAATACTATTCTTCACAGAAAGTATCTACAATATGTAATTTATTCAAAAGTGTTCTTGACTGGACTGGAATAATAATATATACATCGGTAATCATGCATTTACCTATGTAGATTAACATGGCCTCCATGTAGCAGTTCCGCTTGACCACCAGGTGACAGTCTTTACCCAGAGAGAAATAGATGGCCAGCGCTCGTTCCTGGTAGTGCAATGGACGCTCTGTTGGGGGAATCAGAGAAGACACATTGTATTTTACCACTAGTTTGCAGTTGAGCATTAGCGTTCATCATCAATATAAAGATATCACTTCATTAACAACCGCTGTCCTATTTCAGCTTATACATTTAAAAAGGGACTTGGCAACTGTAACTGAGGTGTTCTAATTACCCATCTCCTGGTTGTCGTTGACCAGGAAGCAGCTCCAATAGTCCCCCTGCTGTGGAGGGATGTTCCCGCGTCTCAGGACCTCACACACTAGCTCCTCAGCACTCACTGCCTGGGAGATCTGAGGGAGAAGAACAGGCAGGGTTAGCGTTAGGAGCGGGCAGCGTTAGCGTTAGGAGCGGACAGGGTTAGCGTTAGGAGCGGGCAGGGTTAGCGTTAGGAGCGGGCTGCGTTAGCGTTAGGAGCGGGCAGGGTTAGCGTTAGGAGCGGGCAGGGTTAGCGTTAGGAGCGGGCAGGGTTAGCGTTAGGGCGGGCAGGGTTAGCGTTAGGGGCGGGCAGGGTTAGCGTTAGGGGCGGACAGGGTTAGCGTTAGGGGCGGACAGGGTTAGCGTTAGGGGCGGACAGGGTTAGCGTTAGGGGCGGGCAGGGTTAGCTTTAGGGGCGGGCAGGGTTAGCTTTAGGGGCGGGCAGGGTTAGCGTTAGGGGCGGACAGGGTTAGCGTTAGGGGCGGACAGGGTTAGCGTTAGGGGCGGACAGGGTTAGCGTTAGGAGCGGGCAGGGTTAGCTTTAGCAAGCAAGTGAACTTATATGATCATCTGGGCACAAAGCATTGCAGAAGAACACCCCATACTGTCGCATTTGGATTCTAAGGTGAAAGGTGAGAGTGCACATGGAGCGGACCTGAACCAGCAGCTCAGAGCCCTCCTCCTTCCTCTCCAGGTAAATCCCACAGATGGTGAGAGGTGAGGGGGTCCCCTACAGAGCAGATTGAAGAGAAAGACACATCAGGCTAACAGCCATCCTCAATCCAGCAAATAGTAAGAGATAGACAGGTCATGGAAGGATTTAATCATTTCAGTTGGGTGGGAAACAACTGCTGCAAGGGGTTCTGAAAATGTCATCATGCCATAGGTGTATGCTCACCTCCTCAGCGTGTTCCTCCTGTGCTTTGATGACATGAGAGATCATGTCCAGCTGCCTCTGAAGCTGCTCAGCATTCACCTGCCACACAGACAGACACATCCATCCAATTGATCAGAACATTTCATTTTGCTTCTTGTGACAACACAGTACATTTCCCTCCATTTATCTTCTATAAATCAGTGATGTCATCAGTGTGAGACAGACCCACTCACATTGAAGATATCCTGGTAGTTCTGGATGAGCTCCTCTACCACCTGTCCTGCGCTGTTATCAGTGCCGTCCGTCTGGAAGAGCGTGGGACCAAACACAATGGCCAGGTTGTGCATGTTCATCTGATTCTCATCTGCAAAGCACTGAACGCTTTGGGAACAGAATCGACAGATTTGTACAAGAGATTTCTCAACAGCGATGCATGTCTTGAACTTTCAAAGACAAATTAGTCAATTATCTATATATAAACAATACAAATTCTATAAAAGAGACAAACCAGAATGGAGGGAAGAAAAAGAGAGAAAAGAGAAGAGGACAGGCGGACAGAGGTGGAGAGTTGAGGCTAACCAGTAGAGGTGGTTGATGACAGCCCCCAGAGTGGCTCTGTTGACTGGGGGGAGGCTGTGGAGGAGGGCCTTGTACTGGGACACTCTCTCTCTTTCACTGACAGCTGGTGGACAAAAAAGAAAAACACCTACACATTACAGCACAAAACGCCTTGTCATGGGGCTACCAATGATACGACTACCAAGACGAGCAGTGAAAAGCAGTGTTGTGGTCATTGTGGTCCACCTGTATTAGAATGAGGGTAGGCCAGACTCACTAGTGGTATGGAGCCATGGCAGAGAGGCCTGATGGCCATTGAAAACCCCCTCTCCCACTTCCCTGAGGAATCTCTTCAGGACGTTGGCCACATTATCCACCTGGCACACCCCTTCACTCAGACGAACCTGACGGGCGTCATGGCGGAGAGATAGCAGCAGGGCGGCGATCTTAGAGTTCACACCACATCTCCGATAGATGCCCTCTGACTTCAAACCTGGAAAGGGGGAGGAAAACCCCCCCATAAACAAACACATAACCACTATATCATTAACACAGGCTTACAAAGACACTGATAGAATCGAATAATGGAGCTGGTAAGAGCACATCTTTTGTTAGGTATCTGTCCCAACCGATGCCATGCTAGGTCCACTTACCATGCTGTGTGATGTAGCTAATGCAGCGGTCCACGATGACAGGGACTTCTGTCTCAGTAAGCTGCTGCTGGTCCAGGGGGCCGTCTCCTCTCCCTAAGCCCTGCTGGATGCCACTCAGCCAGCCCTGGTAGTCAGGCCTCCTGTCCCCCTCCAAGCGCAGCCTCCTGCCTCTGTCCACCAGCACCACAGCAGCAGCTTCTTGCTCCATGGCTGGGACAGCACATCACATTACATCACACACTGTCTACATCAATTGTCAACCAAAGTAGCTCTATTAAAACGTTATGTATATGTCACTAACATTCTTGGTCCACCAAAATAAAAACACTTCTCCCTCTGCAGTACTTCCTTAACCTACAGTTAGGGAAAGTATTCAGACCTTTTGACTTTTTCCATATTTTCTTATGTTACAGCCTTATTCTAAAATGTATTAAATAAATGTTTTTCTCTCAATCTACACACAATAACCCATAATGACAAAGCAAAAATCTTTTAAAAAATGTATAGCTATTTTTTACATTTTTAAATGGAGCTCAGATGCATCCGGTTTCCATTGATCATCCTTGAAATGTTTCTACAACTTGATAAAAGTCGACCTGTGGTAAATTAAATCAATTGGATATGATTTGGAAAGGCACACACCTGTCTATATAAGGTCCCACAGTTGACAGTGCATCTCAGAGCAAAAACCAAGCAATGAGGTCGAAGGAATTGTCCGTTGAGCTCTGAGACAGGATTGTGTCAAGGCACAGATCTGTGGAAGGGTACCAAAACATTTCTGCAGATTTGAAGGTCCCCAAGAACACAGTGGCCTCCATCATTCTTAAATGGATGAAGTTTGGAACCACCAAGACTCTTCCTAGAGCTGGCCGCCCGGGCCAAACTGAGCAATCGGGGAAGAAGGGCCTTGGTCAGAGAGGTGACAAGAAATCAATGGTCACTCTGACAGAGTCCAGAGTTCCTCTGTGGAGATGGGAGAACCTTCCAGAAGGACAACCATCTCTGCAGCACTCCATCAATCAGGCCTTTATGATAGAGTGGCCAGATGGAAGCCACCCCTCAGTAAAAGGCACATGACAGCCCGCTTGGAGTTTGCCAAAAGGCACCTTAACACTCTCAAACCATGAGAAACAACATTCTCTGGTCTGATGAAACCAAGATTAAATGATTTGGCCTGAATGCCAAGTGTCACGTCTGGAAGAAACCTTGATCATCCCTACAGTGAAGTATGGTGGTGGAAGCATCATGCTGTGGGGATGTTTTTCAGCGGTAGGGACTGGGAGACTAGTCAGGATCGAGGGAAAGATGAATGGAGCAAAGTACAGAGAGATCCTTTATGAAAACCTGCTAGGGGGGGTTAGGACCTCAGGCTGGGGCGAAGGTTCACCTTCCAACAGGAAAACGACCATAAGCACACAACCAAGACAACGCAGGAGTGGCTTCGGGACAAGTCTCTGAATATCCTTGAGTGACTGCGCCAGAGCCCGGACTTGAACCCGATCAAACTTCTCTGGAGAGACCTGAAAATAGCTGTGCACCGATGATCCCCATTCAACCTGACAGAGCTTGAGAGGATCTGCAAAGAAGAATGGGAGAAACTCACCAAATAAAGGTGTGCCAAGCTTGTAGCGTGATACCCAAGAAGTCTTGAGGCTGTAATCGCTGCCAAAGGTGCTTCAGAGTACTGAGTAAAGGGTCTGAATACTTACAGTAACAGTCAAAAGTTTGGAGACACCTACTCACACCTACTCACTTAAGGGTTTTTCTTTATTTTCACTTTTTTATATAATTTATACAAATATAATAACACATATGGAATCACGTAGTAACCAAAAAAAGTGTCAACCAAAATAAATTGAGATGGTTTGGGATGAGATGGACCGTAGAGTGAAGGAAAAGCAGCCAACAAGTGCTCAGCATATGTGGGAACTCTTTCAAGACTGTTGGAAAAGCATTCCAGGTGAAGCTGGTTAAGAGAATGCCAAGAGTGTGCAAAGTTGTCAAGGCAAAGGGTGTCTACTTTGAAGAATCTCAAATATAAAATATATTTTGATTTGTTTAAAACTTGTTAGGGAGGATGTTCCGTTGTGGGGATCAAATCAGCGGATATTTTAGAGCGTCACTGATCGTTTTTCGTTAAAATTCAAACTTTCATGAAAACACACAAACAAGGTATTGAATTAAAGCTACACTCGTTGTGAATCTAGCCACCGAGTCAGATTTGTAAAATGCTTTTCGGCGAAAGCATGAGAAGCTATTATCTGATAGCATGTAACACCCCAAAAGACCCGTAGAGGATGTAAACAAAAATAATTAGCATAGTCGGCGCTACACAAACCGCACAATAAAATATAAAACATTCATTACCTTTGACCATCTTCTTTCTTGGCACTCCTTGATGTCCCATAATCAATACTGGGTCTTTTTTTGGATTAAATCGGTCCATATATAGCCTAGATATCGATCTATGAAGACTGTGTGGAAAACGGAAAAAAATAGCGTTTCATAACGTAACGTCATTTTTTAAAAGTTAAAAAGTCGACGATAAACTTTCACAAAACACTTCGAAATACCTTTCTAATGCAACTTTAGGTATTACTACACGTCAATAAGCTATAAAAATCATCAGTGGGCGATGTAAATTCGATAGCCTGCCGTGTGGAAAAATGTCCGGAAAAAAGACAGACAATGCCTCGGGTCGGTGGTCGGAGAGAATCGGTTCCCTTTGGTCGGATCTACCAAGAATCAATTCAGATTCAAATGAGGAGACTCTATAGATCCTGTGGAAGCTGTAGGTAATGCAAGCTCGGCCCCATATATTACGGTTCACCTTTAACAATTCATGGGAGTGGCGCATGGATATTTTTTTTCCATCTCCAGTGATCAGATTTTCCTGCGCTTTTCGATGAAACAGACGTTCTGTTATAGTCACAGCCGTGATTTAAACAGTTTTAGAAACGTCTGAGTGTTTTCTATCCACACATACTAATCATATGCATATACTATATTCCTGGAATGAGTAGCAGGGCGCTGAAATGTTGCGCGATTTTTAACAAAAAGCTGCGAAAATTCGCATCATCCCAAACAGGTCACTCTTTTGGTTACTACATGATTCCATATGTGTTATTTCATAGTTTCGATGTCTTTTGATGTATTTTTCAATGTAGAAAATGGTCAAATTAAAGAAAAACCCTGGAACCACTGCTTTTAATCAGGGCAAGGTGACTGGTAACATGACCGAATACAAACAGTGCAGCTATTCCCTCCGCAAGGCTATCAAACAAGCTAAGCGTCAGTACAGAGACAAAGTAGAATCTCAATTCAACGGCTCAGACACAAGAGGCATGTGGCAGGGTCTACAGTCAATCACGGACTACAAGAAGAAATCCAGCCCAGTCACGGACCAGGATTTCTTGCTCCCAGGCAGACTAAATAACTTTTTTGCCCGCTTTGAGGACAATACAGTGCCACTGACACGGCCTGCAACGAAAACATGCGGTGAGTAAGACATTTAAACGTGTTAACCCTCGCAAGGCTGCAGGCCCAGACGGCATCCCCAGCCGCGCCCTCAGAGCATGCGCAGACCAGCTGGCCGGTGTGTTTACGGACATATTCAATCAATCCCTATACCAGTCTGCTGTTCCCACATGCTTCAAGAGGGCCACCATTGTTCCTGTTCCCAAGAAAGCTAAGGTAACTGAGCTAAACGACTACTGCCCCGTAGCACTCACTTCCGTCATCATGAAGTGCTTTGAGAGACTAGTCAAGGACCATATCACCTCCACCCTACCTGACACCCTAGACCCACTCCAATTTGCTTACCGCCCAAATAGGTCCACAGACGATGCAATCTCAACCACACTGCACACTGCCCTAACCCATCTGGACAAGAGGAATACCTATGTGAGAATGCTGTTCATCGACTACAGCTCGGCATTCAACACCATAGTACCCTCCAAGCTCGTCATCAAGCTTGAGACCCTGGATCTCGACCCCGCCCTGTGCAACTGGGTACTGGACTTCCTGACGGGCCGCCCCAGGTGGTGAGGGTGGGCAACAACATCTCCACCCCGCTGATCCTCAACACTGGGGCCCCACAAGGGTGCGTTCTGAGCCCTCTCCTGTACTCCCTGTTCACCCACGACTGCGTGGCCACGCACGCCTCCAACTCAATCATCAAGTTTGCGGACGACACAACAGTGGTAGGCTTGATTACCAACAACGACGAGACGGCCTACAGGGAGGAGGTGAGGGCCCTCGGAGTGTGGTGTCAGGAAAATAACCTCACACTCAAGGTCAACAAAACTAAGGAGATGATTGTGGACTTCAGGAAACAGCAGAGGGAACACCCCCCCACATCGATGGAACAGTAGTGGAGAGGGTAGCAAGTTTTAAGTTCCTCGGCATACACATCACAGACAAACTGAATTGGTCCACTCACACAGACAGCATCGTGAAGAAGGCGCAGCAGCGCCTCTTCAACCTCGGGAGGCTGAAGAAATTCGGCTTGTCACCAAAAGCACTCACAAACTTCTACAGATGCACAATCGAGAGCATCCTGGCGGGCTGTATCACCGCCTGGTACGGCAACTGCTCCGCCCACAACCGTAAGGCTCTCCAGAGGGTAGTGAGGTCTGCACAACGCATCACCGGGGGCAAACTACCTGCCCTCCAGGACACCTACACCACCCGATGTTACAGGAAGGCCATAAAGATCATCAAGGACATCAACCACCTGAGCCACTGCCTGTTCACCCCGCTATCATCCAGAAGGCGAGGTCAGTACAGGTGCATCAAAGCTGGGACCGACAGACTGAAAAACAGCCTTTATCTCAAGGCCATCAGACTGTTAAACAGCCACCACTAACATTGAGTGGCTGCTGCCAACACACTGACACTGACACTGACTCAACTCCAGCCACTTTAATAATGGGAATTGATGGGAAATGTAAATATATCACTAGCCACTTTAAACAATGCTACCTTATATAATGTTACTTACCCTACATTATTCATCTCATATGCATACGTATATACTGTACTCTATATCATCGACTGCATCCTTATGTAATACATGTATCACTAGCCACTTTAACTATGCCACTTTGTTTACATACTCATCTCATATGTATATACTGTACTCGATACCATCTACTGTATCTTGCCTATGCTCCTCTGTACCATCACTCATTCAGATATCCTTATGTACATATTCTTTATCCCCTTACACTGTGTATAAGACAGTAGTTTTGAATTGTTAGATTACTTGTTGGTTATTACTGCATTGTCGGAACTAGAAGCACAAGCATTTCGCTACACTCGCATTAACATCTGCTAACCATGTGTATGTGACAAATAAAATTTGATTTGATTTGATTTGAATGATTCGGTGTGTCCAAACTTTTGAGTGGTACTGTACATAAATGTGATATTTCAGTTTCATTTTTTATAAATTTGCAAAAATGTCTAAAAAACAGTTTTTGCTTTGTCATTATGGGGTATTGATTGATGAGTGGGAAAACTATTCAGTCCATTTTAGAATAAGGCTGTAAAGTAACAAAATGTGGAAAAAGTCAAGGAGTCTGAATACTTTCTGAATGCACCGTATGCCCCACTGTGCCAGGTTCAGGTGTGACTCACAGAGCTCCTGTAGTTTTCGCAGGTCGATATTATCCACTTGGTCTTCTCCGTGGAGGAGGAGGAGCAGTCTGGAGCCCCCCAGGGAGAACCAGCCCAGGCAAGGACAATGGAAGCTCTGGCCCGCAGTGTAGCGCAGCCGGCCCACCCGCTCAAAGGACCAGCCCACCAGGTCCTCTGCTACAGGGGGGACCAGGGCCTGACACACAACAAGACAAGGCAGCAGCTATACATAAAACTACCATTTACCAATCTATCATAATACTAATTGAAATCTAGTTTTAAAGAGGTATGGTTACCTTGCCAATGACCTTGATCCACTCCCTCACCGTGTCAGGGGAATCCTCTCCAAACAGGTAGACTCTCCCAGAGTCATGGTACAGCTCAAAGGAATGACCATAACTGACTCAGCAGGAAACACAAATAGAATATATACTGTACAAATATAAACATTCTTCTGAAGCTCACAATGTTTTGGATTAAAACACTATCTATCGTGTTGTCTTACCCATGTTTCCCTTGGGGATTGACCACCAGACAAAGGACATCACTCATCTTCATCTGTCCACTCTGGCTGGAGCTCTTCTCACTCTCATAGTAGCTGAAGTTACCTTGGTTCAATGAGCACCAGCGACGACTAAAATCTACATGTTCCAAAATGCTACAATTAGCTTACGGTAACTGAATTTACATTAAAACAATGTCACTTACCAAAAAGGAATATCAAGTTCGAAATGTGCAAGTTGCTCACTAGTTCATCTGAAATTCAGATCTAAAGCATGTCCAATTCACAAAAAATTTAGTTTACAAACAGAATATCAAGAATGACCCACCTCCTTTAGATTTGCGCTCTGTAACTGCTCGTGTTGAGGAGGCAGTCTTGAACAGATAACCAGTGTGTGAGATGGGGAGAGCAGCCTCTAAGATTGTGTGATCTCCAGCCCTTGACCCTGGGAGCTCTGGAGAGAGGAAAAACATATAATACTGATGATGTCACCTCTACTGAACAATGAAATACAACCCATACATTTGTGTTCAACACAACTATATGATTGATGTAACATTGCAGGCATGGATTACAGAGAATTTGATGAATGAGGCTGGTTTCATTGCTCCTACCTGTGTTGTGGTTGTGAGTGAGGAACTCCACCTGAAGTGTCTGTCCATAGTGCTGGGCCACGGACACAGGGCTGGGCAGCTCTGGATCACCTGTATAACAGTTCACATCTGCTCCACAGAACACCAGCGACAGAGTCTCCAATACATCACCTGTCTGAATGGTGTTGCACAGAGCCTGAGAGATAGGGAAAAGGACAGAGAGGGGAGAGAGAGGAGGAAGCGAGAGAGAGAGGGGGAGGTATAGAGAGAATCAAGGAGCAGAGAAGACAAGTCTGAACTTTTGAGAGCAACAGATGGAGAGAGAGAGAGCAAATTAGAGAAAATCTGAGTGCCTCACCTTGTTGAGGGCTTCCTGTTGGCCAAACAGTGCATGGTAGCAGCGGTATTTCCCCTGGCAGTACTTGGCAGTAACAAAGCGCTGGCGCTCCTCACTGTCACTTGATGGACAGAGCATCTCACTTGGTGGAATGTTAGCTGCCCAGAAAAGGTTTACTTTGTCGTTACCTAGCAACAGGAACAGCTGGTGAACAGGGAGTGACATTAGAACCTTGACCTGAAAGACTAGTTATTTTATTAACAGGGTGAACAATGACAAAATCTAATTTTCAAAGACAACATACGTGTATAATACAATTATACAAATAAGATAGAAAGCATAGTGTGAGGAACATAAACAGAGGAAGCCAGTCATATGGGTGGTGAGAATGCAATGTTACTAATCCATGTAATAATATAATAGAATACAAATGAGAAACTGTACCTACCTGATTTTCAGTCCACGCATTTTCATCCATCTTCAGACTGCGGACTTTGGACACACTCTGGCCCAGGCCCCTGTGCACCCCTAAACCACAGAGAAATGGATTAAAGAGAGTTAGATTTCAATATCCTCTACCAGGCACTGTTATCTAACATACCAATGTGATACAATTTTTGTTAACCTGACATATTTGAATATGATCATTATAGAATCTAATCAAAGCTTTTGAGTCTTGATCCATTAGTTTCCGAGGCTGGACTGACCTCTGGAAATGGTTCTGTACCTGCACAGCATTTGCAGAGGACCACACACAGGTTGACAGAGGCCCAGTCTGGGTGGGGGGCGCCACAATCTGCACAGCGCTGGTTGGCCTCCTCAGACCAGATCTTCTGGGCCACCGCGTTGCTGGACAGAGAGTGACTGACACAGGCCTGCAGGGCCTCAACCCACTGCTCCCTCTGCTGTTCCGACTCGGCCACAAAACTAACCACACAGAAAAGAGGTCACAGGGGTTTCACTGTGGGATGTCATTAAAGGGTCATAGGTCAGTTTCACTCACCTGAATGTCCTGTAGATGGTGGTGAGGTTGAAGGACCGTTTGTCTGTGCCCTTCACAGCACCCAAATTCATCTCAATGGAGGTGATGCCAACACCCTGGCTGTGCTCCTGATGACATGAACATCACAGTTTTTTAACATTTCTTATCAACTCAAAAATGTAGCTAGTCTTAGCTGTTTGAATGGCAGCCTCATCACATAAATTGTGAATTCACTGACTGGCTATAGCTAGATCATCTATATCCTTATCTGCATGAGTAATCATTATTGATATCAATGTTTATTCCCCAAATATATAAGTGTCTCCTCACGGTATAATTTGTTTCATTTCTGATCCAGAAAATGACTCATAAAAGCCATATCTGTAGCTATGTCATCCTTGAATTGTACAGACAGAAGATGACATCTTCATCAAAAAGTAGAAATGACAGACAAAATGTTGTGATAAAGAAAAATGTTGTTGAGGCTAATTTAATTAAGTCTAAATTAGCATTATTATTAAGTGTTGTGATTTATATGGAGACCTTTGCCTGTCACCTTTAAGAATACATAAAGGACTTTCATGCACGTTTAAAAAAGATATATTTCAGAACAAATGGATGCACACATGCACCATGGATACACACCTCAGCGTTCCTACAGAGGAAAACACTGTCGGCACAGATGACTACATAGAGCTTGGAGCGCAGTCCACTCATCTCCAGGTATCCTTGCTTACTAATGAGCGAGACTCTACTAGCACGCTGTCCACACGTATCACTGGAGTTCATAAGGGACTTCTCCATGCTGTTACAATGCTGCTGAATAGTCTCTTTCAGTACTGACACCCATTCCTCCCTGACGGCTGAAAACACACACACATCAAATCAAATTGTATTTATCACATGCACCGAATACAACTGGTGTAGACTTTACATCAATAACGCCCACAAATTACTCATATTTCCTCATTGTGACCATTGTTACTTTAGGCTGAACACTTACTGTTGTTCTCGGCACGGAACAAGAAAGTCCTGTTCCTTGTCACCACCTCAAACTTCTGTCCTCCAACATTAAGCACTTTAGTGACAGACAGTATGGCTATGATCCGCTTTGAGTAGACCTCCTGAAGAAAAGAAGAGAGGACAAGGAAGAAGAGGAGGGGCTGTAATAAGTAAGGTATTAAACAGTAGACAGTGTGATCTGTGAACCTATGTGTGGCTCTATGGAATGACGTCCGGACCTTCTCATTTTGAAAGTATCGAAGGTACTGTGCATCCAACATCACCCAACGCTTCTGGAAAACAAGGGTCCTGCAGATAAAACAGAGATGACTTACACTCTCGTGCATACACACACACATGCATGAACCAACACACAAATGCACACATGCATGTACAAGCACACAAACCCTTCTCTCTTACCCCTGAGGCGGAGTCTTGTGCAGCCAGCCCATCTTGATAACAGGTGAGTGGTGAATATCAGGGTTGAAGGATTGTGACAGTGTGCAGCCAAGATAGATACTGTCTTCCTCAACAGATGTCCTCCTGAGATATTAGACACCCACATAAGCAGCGAGGACATGAATGTTCCCCTTGTCTCATCATGTTTGCAATAACAAAAACATGTCGACGAAGGCTTCACACACAAACTCGCATGTAAAACAGTTCAACAGAAACACACCTGTTTTCCTCAATGTCCTCGTACTCAGCCTCATCCACACTAAACTGACTGTGGAAACAGTTCTGCATGGCCCGCAATGCATTCTCCTATGGTGCAGAATACAAAATGCAAACAATGGATCAAAATATCATCCTTCACACTTTAATTACTTGTGTACAAAAATAACTCTGGCATGTGTACAATCGCTAACATAAACGCCCAACACTCAATCGCTCTAAACATCTGTAATCACACACAAGAAGAGGCAAATAGTACATTCAAGTAGTACATACACACCCACACATACAGATGTCCAGTATAACTTACATTGTCTGCCATGACATCTGTGTCTGGCCTCTCTTAACTCCAGAACAGCTATACAGGTTAGCTGTGACAAAGAGGTGGAGACAAACAACTGAAGCCAAAGGATTACAGTAAAGGAATCGTTTCTCTGTTATGCCGCGTCACAGGTCCCAATGAAAAAATGTGCCCGGACAGGTTTACCTGATGATACTGAATAAACTGTATTACATACATCACATGTCAGCTAGAGTCAATTGTTTACATTTTACGAAAGACAATGGCTGTTTGACACGTAAACTATGAACAAGTGTTGTAACCTCACAACTGCTGGTAAGGAAGTAAATTAATACAGTAACTTTATACAATAACTCAATAATTATTCCCAAAGTCTGAGAATAGTTCAAATAGATGAACTAACGGGTTCGAGTAAGAAATGGGTACTGTAATCTGGCCACCTGCTTGGAATGGTGAGCCCCATCCCTGTGACAATGGCCCTCTCATCACAGCAGCTATAACAGGAAGTGTGCTTAAGAAACTGGCATCAGAGAGACTAATCTTCCTCATGAAACTGCAATAACCCTGAACAAACAGACTTTATTTGACATTTACAGCAGCTTCTCCATGACTCCTAATTCATGTCATGGCACAGGACCACAGGCATAGGAGTAAGGTATAATAATTGACATATTGAGACAGGTGAACCTGTACAGTTCTGACCTGTACTGTATCTTCTGTAAATTCTACCGTATATTATAAGGAATATAACTCATTTGAATTCTATGAAGAATACCACTTGTTTTTGAAAGTGCATTCATGAGAGTCAATTTTCATCAGAAAATATATGATTATTATAGAAACAGATTTGCGAATACAGCAGGCAGGTAAAGCATAGCAGCGAGGGGCAATCTGTGACCTTACCTGTAGCTCTTAGACTCTTGTAACTCTGCTGAACTGCTACCTTTGTACATAAGATGTTGGTGATGCAATGACAAATGCTCAGTAATATCAATGTACTGGAGTGATAATATATACCCAAAAAAGTAATTTTCCTTTGCAATAGTGAAGTTTAGACTCACCAACCTTAATAGTATTCTTCCCTCTACTCTGGTGAGTGACATGAGAGAGTTGAGAACATTCCTCTCTGTCTAAATTAGGAAATGATGGTACTGTATTGAGGAAGAGGGTGTGTGTGTGTGAGAGAGAGAGAGAGAGAGAGAGAGAGGCTCTCTGTGTATTCCCTCCTCTCTCTCTCTATCCCCTCCTCACTCTCTATCCCCTCCTCTCTCCCTCTCTATCCCCTCCTCTCTCTCTCTATCTCCTCCTATCACTCTATATCCCCTTTCTCTCTCTATTCCCCCCTCTCTCTCTTTCTCTCTCTGTATTCCCTCCTCTCTCTCTCTCTCTCTCTGTATTCCCTCCTCTCTCTATTCCCTCCTCTCTCTCTCTTTCTCTCTCTCTCTCTCTGTATTCCCTCCTCTCTCTATTCCCTCCTCTCTCACTCTCTTTCTCTCTCTCTCTCTGTATTCCCTCCTCTCTCTCTATCCCCTCCTCCCTCTCTATTCCCAACTCTCTCTCTCTTTCTCTCTCTCTCTGTATTCCCTCCTCTCTCTATTCCCTCCTCTCTCTCTCTGTATTCCCTCCTCTCTCTATCCTCTCCTCTCTCTCTCTATCCCCTCCTCTCTCCCTCTCTATTCCCTCCACTCTCTCTCTCTCTCTCTCTCTATTCCCTCCTCTCTCTCTCTCTCTCTCTCTCTCTCTCTCTCTCTCTCTCTGTATTCCCTCCTCTCTCTCTATCCCATCCTCTCTCTCTCTCTGTATTCCCTCCTCTCTCTCTATTCCCCTCTTTCTCTCTCTCTCTCTCTCTTTCTCTCTCTCTCTCTCTCTCTCTCTCTCTCTCTATCCCCCTCTCTCTCTCTATCCCCTCCTCTCTCTCTATCCCCTCCTCTCTCCCTCTATATCCCCTCATCTCTCTCTCTCTCTCCTTCCCGCTCACCATCAAACAAAATAATATTTTATTTGTCACATTCTTAGTAAACAACAGGTGTTGACTAAGAGTGAAATACTTATTTACGGGCCCTTCCGAACAATGCAGAGACAAAAAAAAAGTATTATAATAATAATAGAAAATAGAAAAAAATAACACGAGGAATAACAGGGATTATCCAGTCTCTGTACATTTCAATGACCTGAAGCATGACATTTCCACTTTTAGATGTTGTGGCATAGAGAAAGTTAAGATATCAGACAGGGGAGGAGACATTGATAATACTCTGAGTAAAATAGAATGTTTTGGGATTTTCACCCTCCAGACATTATTTCCTAAAGGACTTGATGAAATGCCTATGTATGTTATGTTGTGAATTTGAACATGAAATATGTGTCTCGTAGATTATTCTGACGTTTTTTATACGATGTACCCAGTGACTAATGAAAATGTACTATGGCCTCATTGAGATTTACAGACGTGTTCAATACGCCTTATTTATACACTTTTGTAATATTTATGAAATGCATATTGTTATATTTGGTAGCACTTATTTGTTTTTCCTTTGCCTCAAACACCCTTCGATGTGTAGAACGGATGTGGGTGGGGCCAGGGCTACATAGGGGTGCACTTTTCTTTTTTTTTTAATCACAAAAGCTTTGACGAAGGCCGTGTGGCCGATGCGTAAGCTTATTAAATATCGGTGATACTATCAAGAGCAGTGTGTGGTTTCCTTTTTCCTTCGTGGTTTTCTGTTAAAAAAAAGTGTGACTTTGAGACTGAAAATCTGAAACCCGTGATTTAAAAAATATATATATCTGTTTCAATGGTAGGCCTACTATTAAAGGCCCTTGCATGGTCAATCTGACGTATATTGGCTGTGCAGCATTTACGGTGATATGGCCACATTTTCGGATCAAGCATAAACTCGCTTTTAAACAACTTTCACAGTACAGCACAGTACAGCTTGGGTTGGCCTGACTGTGAAAGACCAATATCGGATTTGTCATTTAGTTAATGCAGAGTTTGTTTCTCTTATAATTTTTCACACAGGGCGTCTTTCCTTAGCGTGGCGGAGCGTTTGGAATGACATTTGTTGGTTTGTTGTATACCCACTTCTCCAGGAACCACTAAACCACTGGTAGAATGAGTGAGCTTGCCTAGGAACCAGCATGCGAAACACGTGAGGAAATATAACTTGGTCGTCTGCCTGGACCATTTTTCTAATATTTTTCATATTAACATATTTGATTATTTTCTGTTCTCCTCGTTTTAATTCAAGTACTTTTCAAGTAAGTACTTTTCAAATATAGGTATTCCTATATTTACATTTCAGAGTGCCAAATTCAAGTACTTTAAGCACCTTAAGCAACTTGTGCAAATCCTAGAAATGGTGGTGGAAATGCTTTTATGCACAGAAATTGATATAATAACCATCATATCCAAGTAAACTTGGAGTCACATGATGATATGGTGTGTGTGGTCGGATTGGGAAACTATTCAGTTTATTAGGCTACAGATGAAATCAGTGGTGTAAAGTACTTAAGTAAAAATACTTTGAAGTACTACATGACTATTTGGGGGGGGGGATCTGTACTTTAATATTTATATTTTTAACTACTTTTACTTTTACTCCGCTACATTCCAAAAGAAAATATGTACTTATTACTCCATTACATTTTCCCTGACACACAAAAGTACTCATTACATTTCGAATGCTCAGGCAGGACAGCAATTTGGTCCAATTCACGCACATATCAATACAATGCATCTTCATCCCTACTGCGTCTGATCTGGCGGACTCAATAAACACACAATACTGAATTTGTAAATTATGTCCAATTGTTAGAGTGATCTGTCTGTCTGTAAATAAAAAAACAAGAAAATTGTTTAATCTGGTTTGCTTAATGTGCTTTATCTTGGCCAGGTCGCAGTTGTAAATGAGAACTTGTTCTCAACTAGCCTACCTGGTTAAATAAAGGTGAAATAAAATAAATAAAAAATAATATAAGGAATTTGATGTATACCATTTACTTTTACTCAAGTATGTCAATTTAGTACTTTTTCATCACTGTACTTCAGTAAATCTAAAACCAGATACTTTTAGACTTTTACTCAAGTAGTATTTTACCAGTTGTGTAAAGTACTTAAGTATAAATACTTTAAAGTACTACTTAAGTCGTTTTTTTTTAGTATCTGTACTTTACAATTTATATTTTTGACTACTTTTACTTCACTACATTCCTAAAGAAAATGATGTACTCTTTACTCCATGCATTTTCCCTGATGCCCAAAAGTACTCGTTACATTTTGAATGCTTAGCAGGACAGGAAAATTGCCTAATTCACACACTTATCAAGAGAACATCCCTGGTCATCCCTACTGCCTCTGCTCTGGCGGACTCACTAAACACATGCTTAATTTGCAGTTGTGTAAAGTACTTAAGTAAAAATACTGTGTGCGTTTTCTTGGGTATCTGTACTTTACTTTACTATTTATATTTTTGACTACTTTTACTTCACTATATTCCTAAAGAAAATAATGTACTTTTTACTCCATACATTTTCCCTGACACCTAAAAGTACTTGTTACATTTCGAATGTAAAATGGTCCAATTCACTTGCTTATCAAGAGAACAACACCCACCACTGCGACCTGTATGCTCTAGTCGGCTGGCCCTCGCTACATATTCGTCGCCAGACCCATTGGCTCCAGGTCATCTATAAGTCTATGCTAGGTAAAGCTCCGCCTTATCTCAGTTCATTGGTCACGATAACAACACCCACCCGTAGCACCTGTTCCAGCAGGTATATCTCACTGATCATCCCCAAAGCCAACACCTCATTTGGCCGCCTTTCCTTCCAGTTCTCTGCTGCAAGTGACTGGAACGAATTGCAAAAATCGCTGAAGTTGGAGACTTTTATTTCACTCACCAACTTTATACATCAACTGTCTGAGCAGTTAACCGATTGCTGCAGCTGTACATAGTCCATCTGTAAATAGCCCACCCAATCTACCTACCTCATCCTCATACTGTTTTTATTTTATTTACTTTTCTGCTCTTTTGCACACCAGTATCTCTACTTGCACATCATCATCTGCTCATTTATCACTCCAGTGTTAATCTGCTAAATTGTAATTATTCGCTCCTATGGCCTATTTATTGCCTACCTCCTCATGCCTTTTGCACACACTGTATATAGACTTTCTTTCTTTTCTACTGTGTCATTGACTTGTTTATTGTGTTATTGGCTTGTTTATTGTTTACTCCATGTGTAACTCTGTGTTGTTGCCTGTGTCACACTGCTTTGCTTTATCTTGGCCAGGTCACAGTTTTAAATGAGAACTTGTTCTCAACTAGCCTTCCTGGTTAAATAAAGGTGAAATAATAAATTAAAATGAAAACAACCCTGGTCATCCCTACTGCCTCTGATCTGGTGGACTCACTAAGCACAAATACTTAATGAGTGTCCCCCTGGCTATCAGTAAATTAAAAATGCATAAACATTATGCCGCCTGGTTTACTTAATATAAGTAATTTGAAATAATTGATACTTTTTTACTTTTGAAAGTTAAGTATATTTTAGCAATTACATTTACTTTTGATACTTTGGTATATTTAAAACCAAATACTTTTCACGGGGTGGTAAAGTGCACAGTGATGAGCTTGATGCTGCTTTCCAATAAATATCTAGGGTCTTATTCTAATGACATGATAATCAATGCCTGACTGCCGTTTGACAAATAAAAATATTATCGCTCTTATCCATAATAATCTGATCATGTAGACTAGCCCACCAGCATTGCCATACCAGCACTGTATCTGTGAGTTGTTGGCTATTAAGATATTTTAGCTCACATGCCAAGACCAGATTAGGCACCACTGCTATTTAATGCAACAGTCTTTGTGACAAAACAATCAGTAGGGTTGAAAATGCTATGGAAACACGAACTTTAGATTTGTATTTGGTAAATGAACATTTAAGCGAAAATGTTAAAGTTGTGTGCACTACGCCATCAGGCACTGGTTTTTATTTGGTGGAAACACCACTTTTTATTTATTTTATTTTATTTTATTTCACCTTTATTTAACCAGGTAGGCAAGTTGAGAACAGGTTCTCATTTACAATTGCGACCTGGCCACTAATGGGAATATTGGCATATTTTCTATATGCAGCTTCTAGAATATTCGCATGAAAATCAATTCGCCAACTGAATGGAAACCTACCTTTTCACTGTGATTTTTCATAGAGAAATTCCTTTATATTGGCTGGTTCCTCCCACTTAAAATATTTTCCATTTGATAATACACTGCGCATGTGCAAAATCGAAACATGCGATTCGTTTGAAATATGTGGCGGGGAGATTCGTTGGCGTTGCGCAGTCGAAGCGAAGCACAGGCGAGTCTCAATGCATCACAAATGAAATAATCCCAACAAAACGAACTGGCAAAACAATGGACAACTCAAATCACCTAATTGCGAAGATGTCGGAGAAATTGGAGAAGTAAGTTTCTAAAGAAAAAAGCCTGCTGAATGCTAACTACTGCACGTTTAGCATCCCGTCCAATACAATACAATGCTAGCTAGATAGAGAAGTTCACCCTCACTAGCAATTATGTTGCTAACTTGTTAGCTACTGTAGTTGTTACTAGATAACTTCTTTTTTTTGTTAGTTACTGTAGTTGTTACTAGGTAATCAACTTTTTTGGTTTAACCTAAGTATTGAATAATTCAGTACGGCCAAATGGTTTGTAACGTAAATTTTAGCTGCTTAGCTAGCTATATACGTTAGCCAGGGAGGAAGAGGCGAAATCAGTATAAGTCATATTTTTTTTACACTATAGCCACATGAAGTCAAATATCCGGATAGTACTGTAAAGCTGACCAACCCACCTATTTGCCAGCATGGCCGACCCACTTGTTTACAGCTGCACTAGGATCAGACAGGCTTACTGTGTAGCTTAACTACATCACTGCTAACCCGGCACAACTGAGTATGGCTCAGAAAACATGCGTCAATCCAGGGATAAGAAATGTGTTGTACTCCGAATTTTCCCATTTATCCCAACTGTGTCATTTGGGAAGATTGAACGACTGCTAGTTTATTCTCGGAAACTGACCTCGTTGTCCTCATTATAGGTAGAAGCCACAGCAGCCGTTTTGGATCATTTGTTGTCAACACCAGGTGCCTTTCCTTAATGGCTACTGCTAGCTAGCATGAGGACGAAAACTATAGTTTACAACAAAAAAAGTCATTACATCTTCTCTGTGTAACAGTTGGGATAATGGCACAATTCGAGTACAACACATTTCTTATTCCCGAATTGAGGTACGTTTTCCAGACTATGTCTTAATCTACAAAGAAGGCCTGTAGAAACCTAGTGCAGTTTTAAGCAAGCAGGACAGATTTGCTGGCTAAATCCAGAGTAATGTGTTGGGATGTAATGTTTCAATCGCCGATTCACTAACGGAGTTAAAGACTGTTTTAAGTTGGATATTCGACAGAGTTTTGCGATTTCAAACCACTTGAGCCACAGACTCTAAATAAGTATCATGATTGCGCATACCATTGCACAGGTCTTATTTTCTCGATTTGGACATGAATTCGCTTTCCAAAGCTAATAAAAATGTGGAAATGTGAGCGGCATTTTGTATTCCTAGTAGAATTAGTTAGGTAGCGTAAACAAAGTAAATGTTTATGAAATAAATGTTAGTGCATCGAATCACATCAATTCATTCTCAAATAAAACCATATCGCAATAAAACTGTATTGTTCCTGTATCGGGGTCCATGTATCTAGATAAGTATCCAATCGTTTTTAAATGGAAAGATGCACATCCCTACTACGGTGCTAATATTATGCTTATTTTATAGGTCATTGTCAATGGACACTGAGGAGATGGAGACCTACCAGAGGTATGTGGGAGGAAGATAATCATGTTAATGTCTTCAGAACACAATTCTGAAAAATGTACACAAATATTACTGTGGTAGTTTTTATTGCGGGACTTTGAGAGTGGGGAAATCACCTCACTAGTCAGCCTATTATTTATTGAACATTCATATTGCACTGTACACACAGCCTTACCTATGGATTGTGGATCTATGAAATGGGGTATCACTGTCTCAGTTACACCCGCAGAACACTATTCTGAAAAGCTAAATAATGTTAGTCTAGTAGTAGTGCTCTATTTTGGGACTATGACTGGAAAATCACCTCTGATTAGTCTTAATTTATATGCATTGAACATACATATTGCGCTGTACAGCATTACCTATGGATTGTGGATACATGAAATTGAGTCAGTCTACTCAGTGACACCCACAGAACACAATTCTGAAGAGTTTACACGTATTAGTGTCGTAGCTCTTACTTTGTCTATAGGAAATCACCTCTCTGGTGAGCCTTTTATATGCATTGAATGAATCTTCCATATGGTATAATGTGTATAAGTATGCCCCTTTGCAATTATGCAGTCCTCCAATATGTCCACAGTGAGAATTCAATACATTTTTTTACAGTTTAGACTATATACATTGAATTTACTGTAAAACAGATGCCCTGCTTCACATTTCTGAAAATAGTAAAACAATGATTTAATTCATGTGAATCGGTTCTTTTTTTGACAAACCTAATGATTCACTTTGCCATTGTAGTAGTTGGGGTTCGGTTCAATCGTGGTGAATCAAATCATGGGAATCAAAATAATAATTTCTGAATTGCAAACAGTAAAGGGAAAAAAATGTTAGCTATAGCCTTTGGGATTGTGTCATCGCAAAAATTATTTTGAAGATATTTTAAGTTGATTGGGACACAAAATGTATTGGACACTGCAACTAAATATAGGCTAATAGTCAGCCTAAATGAAACACTTCTAAAGTAAGACAAATATAGGGACCTATATTTAACAGTAATAACAGTAATTTCTAAAGGTTGTCTACCAAGAACTTCCCAATTAAATGTTGACTGCAAAATAGGCCTACCTGGCAGAATGATATCATGATGTCTATCATTTGGGTGCACATTTGTTTAGCAAACAATGGCATTGCATGTGCAGTACAGAAACAATGCTAGTAATGTAATGGTCTCTTGCTAGGTGCACAGTTGAATTAAAGGGAAGTACACCCTCAATTTTTCGAAAGATTTTTCCCCATACCTCAACTGGTCTTCTGATGTGGTTAAATACTTATTGTGTACTTAGAACATCCACTTCTGTTATTGTTAAATAAGTGAATCTGAAAACACTACGAAAAATGCCAAACCTGGTAAAATCAAACTGAATTTGGTTGATAATCTATTTTGGCCCTATAATTGGCTAAAATAGAATATGCACATTTCCTGAAGAAAATGTGGGCTTGCTTCACCTGTTGAAGCCTTTGTATGGTAGTGGGAGTTTGCTTTGCCTCTTTGTCTCTTGGCTGATTTTTCAGGAAGTTCCTTTCCATTGGCAGGTTGTTCTTTCCATTTGACAATACACAGCGCATGTTCAAAATCGAAACGTGATTTGTTTGAAATATGTGGCGTAGAGAACTGTTACGCATTCAAAGCACAGACGAACAGGAAATGCCGAGTCCCAATGCAACATCCAGGCAACACACAAGTGAAATAATGTACACAAAACGAACCGGCAAGACGGACATCTCAAACCACAGCTGTCTGTTTCTCCGAAAAACTGTCATTTTCGTCCTCATGCTAGGTAGCAGAAGCCACAGCAGCCATTTTGACTGAAACTGCAATTCCAATCAGCTCCTTTGTTGCTCAACACAACATGTTAGCATGGGGACGAAAATGACAGGTTACTTAACTAGCGGTCGTGAAATCTTCTCGGTGTAACAGTTGGGATAATGGGACCATTCTGAGCCACCGTTACTATTCCCACCAAGTATGTCAACACTATTGGTGCGATGTGGAGGGTGTTTGCCTTTCGCACCAGTGTCTTGGGTTTTATTCCCTTCCCTGTCCTGCCGTTTGCTTCAATACCAAAAGGCAAACATTTGTTGGTGTGGTCTCTAGATGTTTTACTAAGGTTTAGTATTCTTACAAAGGGTCCAACTTAATTTATTATGCTATAATTAGTATTTTTGCTTGCCCCACAGCTCAAAAAATGAAATTTATTTTACTAGGCAAGTCAGTTTAGGTAAATTTCTTATTTACAATGACGACCAAACTTGGATGACGCTAGACCAATTGTGCACCGCCCTATGGGACTCCCATTCACGGCTGGATGTGATACATCCTGGATTTGAACCAGGGACTGTAGTTATGCCTCAGACCGCTGCACCACTCAGGAGCCCTTAAATTGGTTACAGTTAATACATTTTGCATGGCTTTATTGTAAAATTAGTGCATTAATTATGTAACGCCATTCTGACCCTGTTTAGCATTTTCTAGTGAGCCCAATTGTGGCATGATTCCACTATTTGTATCTGTTTGTTTCAGTGGCAGACTTATTTTGAAGGCAAACCGCTAATTCCACTATTTTTACGAATCACTGTTTTTCACATCGGGGTTCTTCATACCTCCTCAGTGGTGAAGAATTTGAAGTAAACTACATCCAGGGTAGGGGCAACAAATCAGGTACAGACAGAAAAAGCATTGTTAAAGGCCCAGTGCAGTCAAATGTGAGTTTCCTGTGTTTTATATATATTTCCTGAGGTTGGAATAATACTGAAAAATATGATAATGCAATTTTAGAGTAATAGACCACCTGATAAATCAGCCTGTTGTGGTGGGATGGAGTTCTGGTCTGCCTGATGATATCACCCGGCGGTAAATTAGTTAACAGACCAATAAGAAAGAGTTCTAAACCTCTCTGCCAATCGAGGCTAGGTTTCAGTTTTCCCCTCCCTCAAACCAAACCCAGACAGTCCTAGCAGAATTTATTTGATATTGAGATAAAAATGGCTGTGTTGGACATTTTTAAAGCAACAAAGATGGTGGTCCTCTGTAGCTCAGTTGGAAGAGCATGGCACTTGCAAGGCCAGGATGGTGGGTTTAATTCCTGGGACCACCAATGGGTAAAATGTATGCACGCATGGATGAAAGCATCTGCTAACTGGCTTATTATGGTTATACACTACCGTTCAGAATTTTGGGGTCACTTAGAAATGTCCTTGTTTTTGAATGAAAAGCAACAAAAAAAATGTTCATTTTAAAATAACATAAAATTGATCAGAAATGCAGTGTAGACACTGCGAATTTTGAACATGACTATTGTAGCTACAGAGGCCCACTATCAGCAACCATCACTCCTGTGTTCCAATGGTGCGTGGCTTTTTCTTTGTAACTCTGCCTAGAAGACCTGCGGCAGCGTAGCCTAGTGGTTAGAGCGTTGGACTAGTAACGGAAGGAAGGTTGCAAGTTCAAACCCCCGAGCTGACAAGGTACAAATCTGTCATTCTGCCCCTGAACAGGCAGTTAACCCACTGTTCCTAGGCCATCATTGAAAATAAGAATTTGTTCTTAACTGACTTGCCTGGGTAAATAAAGGTAAAATAAAATCCCAGAGTCACCTCTTCACTGTTGACATTGAGACTGGTGTTTTGCGGGTACTATTTAATGAAGCTGTCAGTTGAGGACTTATGAGGTGTCTGTTTCTCAAACTAGACACTCTAATGTACTTGTGCACCGGGGCCTCCCACTCCTCTTTCTATTCTGGTTAGAGACAGTTTGCGCTGTTCTGTGAAGGGAGTAGTATACAGCGTTGTATGAGATCTTCAGTTTCTTAGCAATTTCTCGCATGGAATAGCCTAGACTGATGAGTTTCAAAAGAAAATGCTTAGTTTCTTCCCATTTTGAGCCTGTAATCGAACCCACAAATGCTGATGCTCCAGATACTCAATCATTCTAGAAGGCCAGTTTTATTGCTTCTTTAACATCAGCACAACAGTTTTCAGCTGTGCTAACATAATTGCAAAAGGGGTTTCTAATGGTCAATTAGCCTTTTAAAATTATAAACTTGGATTAGCTAACACAACTTGCCATTGGAACACAGGCCCATTATCAGCAACCATCACTCGTGTAGATATTCCATTTAAAAAATCTGCCGTTTCCAGCTACAATAGTCATTTACAACATTAACTATGTCTACCCTGCATTTTAATGGACCAAAAATGGGCTGCTTTCAAAAACAAGGACATTTCTAAGTGACCCCAAACTTTTGAAAGGTAGTGTATGTTTTGATTTGTTTAACACTTATTTTTTTGTTATTGCTTACTACATTATTCCAAATGTGTTATTTCATAGTTTTGATGTCTTCACTATTATTCTACAATGTAAAAACGAAAAACCCTTGAATGAGTAGGTGTGTCCAAACTTTTGACTGGTACTGTATATAGATTATTTATAAAGCCAGGCACATTTAACAGTTAGACTATTGGCCTTCTTTAGACTAGTTGAGTATCTGGAGCATCAGCATTTTTAAATAGACCAACCAGTGCTCCCGCACATTGGCTAACCGGGCTATCTGCATTGTGTCCAACCACCCATCAACCCCTCTTTTACGCTACTGCTACTCTCTGTTCATCATATATGCATAGTGACTTTAACCATATCTACATGTGCATACTACCTCAATCAGCCTGACTAACCAGTGTCTGTATGTAGCCTCGCTACTGTATGTAGCCTGTCTTTTTAGTGTTGTTTTATTTCTATACTTACCTAACACCTTTTTTGCACTATTGGTTTGAGCCTGTAAGTAAGCATTTCACTGTAAGGTCTACCTGTCTACACCACACGTGACAAATAAACTTTGATTTGATTATAGACCTAATTTAAGTTGGTTTCCTCGTCTCCTCACTCTGCTGCTGCCTCTCCCGCATTGTTCTTAACACCAATATCCGGCTTAACGTTGCTATTTTGCGCATGGCAAAATAGGGAAAGGTGCCAATTCAACGGTGCACTGAAGATTGTTTCAGAACAGAGGACAGCGACTACTATCTAATGCGGGAGAAAGCGCATTGGTTTTAAAATAGTGTTATTTGTTAGTCTTGCACAATTATTTTGACATATAACCATATATAATTTCAGTATAACATGTCTTAGAATGATTGACTGTGTCATGGCTTACGTAATGGATTAGTCACAGGTGCGAATCAGACAGGTGAGCCAGCAGCATACCACCCTGCATCCCACTGCTAGCTTTCCTCTGAAGCTAAGCAGGGTTGTTCCTGGTTGGTCCCGGGATTGGGACATTTCCCTGTGTAGTGTTCAGTCTTTTGGATGGGAAGTTAAACGGGTGCCTTGACTCTCTGTGGTCACTAAAGATCCCATGGCACTTATCGTAAGAGTAGGGGTGTTAACCCCGGTGTCCTGGCTAAATTCCCAATCTGGCCTTCATACAATCATGGCCACCTAATCATCCCCAGCTTCCAATTGGCTCTTTTATCCCCCCTCTTTAACTATTCCCCAGGTCATTGATGTAAATCAGAATGTGTTTAGTCAACTTACCTGATAAAATAAGGGTAATCAAATAAAGGTGTCTTGTGCGACCAAACAATCGACCAGTGGACTAAATAGGGTCAGCCCTAAACTGGAAGTGAATATGCATTTATATATTTTTGCATTATAATTTAAAAAAGAACGCAGCATTTCGGAGGACTTTTTCAGTCGTAAGAGGGAGATAATACAAAAAAATATATATATATATATTTATTTATTTATTTATTAGGGGGAAGAGAGACAATACAGTATAAGGCTTTGTAGATGAATTTAGATGTTTTTCTTGGAATGCAATTGAGTCATTTAGCGGGTGTTCTTATCCATAGCAACTTAAAGGAGCAATTGGGGTTATGTGCCTTGCTCAAGGTTTTGCTGCAGTGCTCCAGACAATTTTTTTCCCCCCCATTTGCTAGGTAAGACAACGGAAAAATATGGCTATTTCATCTAACATAATCCAGGGAATGCTTGATTGATATTTTGTTTGTCAACCTGTCAAAATAGTATCCAGAATGGTCAGATTGCTTTTTGTGCATATAAGGCGTAGGGCTATGCTACATAATTAACCGCCTGAGGAAGTGGGAAGTTTTGCTAACTTTAAATACGAACCATGTAATTAATTAATCTCTAATGTCCTACAAAAACTTTCCAGCGCTAGGCCTATGTTACTAGATGTAGTCACCATAAATGTCCTGCAGAACAAGCCTACTCAGATTGTAAGGTGGTGCCATTTAATGTTGAGAAATAAATAATATACTCACCGAAGGCATACATGTACCTCTAACAAAAACAACAGTAGTTGTATCTCTCCCTCCCTGTGCGCACAGCACCTCACTCACACAGCTGTGGAACAGGGACCAGCTTAGGGCATGATAAGGGCAAAATATATTGATTTTTATTTGCGATATAGATCAAAACACTTGGGTGCACTGTTGGAATCATTGAAATGGAATGATTTATATTAGGAAGCTAGGTGGAATGCAGCATTGTTCTTGTTTGGAACAATCTTTTGACTGGATTTTACCTAACAGCATGCAAATTTATAGTGAATCTAATAGCAAGGAGAAGGAACTGCACTGCTTGATTGACAGGGGGCAGGGCTTGGTGTGTGTGGGAAGCAGCCTCAAGAGGAGAGGGCTGACATACGGAGTAAACTATACTGTCACGCGTTGCTTGGTGGTGTTTCAAAATATTGCATGGAATTTTAATCTCTTGCTTTATAGATATTACATGTCAATATTGCGATTTCAATGTAAATTCTAATTTAGCCTTCGACAGGCAGATAATTTCATAGCAGGAATCAATATGATGCACAAGGCTACTGGTGACCAAATAATGTTTTTTGAGCAAACAAACCTGCAAGAGCTTTCTATAGCATAATCAACGAAAATTATAGATCAGAACCATTTTGCTTAGGTAAGAGGAAGGCAATGTCGGTCATTTACGGTATATCCTTCCGGCTCTAGGCTGAGAAGTGGAAACTGGTCTTAATGACGAGATGGAAATGTCTGCACTGCAGACATTCTTTCATACCAAGATTTTAACTGCTGCGGAGCAATGCTTTTTGTGTTGTTTTTCAACAGCTGTATCATACACGATATCCTATTATGATATAGATTACTGACTTGTCTAATTCTATTACTTAAAAAAACAAACATTTACGAGTGTTTTTCTTTCTTTTAAAGGTACATCAGGGATGGAAAAGATGCTGCCAGACAAGGAAATATGTCAAAATCATTGGAACTGTTCAAGCTGGCCCATGACATCCGCCCTGGTGATAAACTTTGGAGCAGGATAAAGAAACTTCAGGAGGCTATAAAAGAGATGATACAGCAAGGCTCAGAGAGTGAGGATGAAGATTTTGTCAATGTCAACAACAGTGGTCTAATGCTTTTCAAAGAAATGTATGACAAACTGTATGATCATCAGCAAGAGGGGGTTGCTTTTTTGTATGGTCTCCACAGAGATGGTCGTCAAGGAGGAATCCTAGCAGATGACATGGGCTTAGGGAAGACAATTCAGGTCATATCGTTTCTCTCTGGTATGTATGATGCTGACTTGGTAAAGCATACCCTGCTCATCATGCCAACCTCACTCATCAAGAACTGGACCAAGGAATTTGCCAAATGGACTCCTGGAATGAGAGTCAAAGAGTTTCATGGCACAAGCAAAGTGGAACGCAACAGGAACTTGGAGAAGATTCAAAGAAGAGGTGGTGTTATCATCACTACATACCAAATGCTGATCACTAACTGGGAACTTCTCTCGTCTTACAATGGTAGTGAATTCAAATGGGATTATGTAATCCTAGATGAGGCACACAAGATCAAAACCTCCTCAACCAAGACAGCCAAAAGTGCACATGCGATTCCTGCCAGGAATCGTGTACTTCTTACAGGCACACCTGTACAGAATAACCTGAGAGAAATGTGGGCTCTTTTTGATTTTGCTTGTCAAGGGGCACTTCTTGGTACTTCTAAAACCTTCAAAACACAGTATGAAAGTCCCATCACCCGTGCAAGAGAGAAGGATGCCACCCCAGGTGAGAAAGCCCTGGGGCTCAAGATGTCGGAGAACCTCATGGCCATCATAAATCCATACTTCCTAAGGAGGACAAAGGCAGAAGTACAGAGAAAAACACAAAACCGTGTGAAAGCCTGTGAAAAGGACCTTGAAAACGAAGTCCCAAGTAGTAGTGGTGGTGGTGGTGGTGCAGAAATGCCGAACCTCACCAGGAAGAATGATCTAATTATCTGGACGTACCTGAGCTCAGTTCAGGAGAAAATCTACAATCAGTTCTTATCCCTAGATAACATCAAGGAGCTGCTCATGACCACCAGGTCACCGTTGGCTGAACTGAATATCCTGAAGAAATTGTGTGACCACCCAAGACTTCTTTCCGCCAGGGCTGTCGCTCAGTTAGGCCTAGAAGAAGGAACAAGTGCAAACTATCATGATGATGAAAATGAATCTGCTGCACACAGAATCGACAACATATCTGATGAAACACTAATATCAGAATCTGGAAAGATGATGTTTCTCATTGCACTTTTGGAAAGGCTTAAGGAAGAAGGCGATCGCACACTTGTTTTCTCTCAGTCAAGGAAGATGTTGGACATTCTTGAACGGGTTCTAGTGAACAAGCGTTTCAAGATTGTGAGACTTGATGGCACAGTAACACACCTTGCAGAAAGAGAGCGGCGCATCCAAATGTTCCAGACCAACAAGCAATACTCAGTCTTTCTCCTAACCACCCAAGTGGGAGGAGTTGGCATCACATTGACAGCAGCAAACCGAGTAGTTATTTTTGACCCCAGCTGGAATCCAGCCACTGATGCCCAGGCCGTTGACCGGGCCTACCGCATTGGACAAATGGAGAACGTTGTCATCTATAGACTGATCACTTGTGGCACAGTGGAGGAGAAGATCTACAGACGGCAGGTGTTCAAAGACTCCTTGATCAGACAGACCACCGGGGACAAGAAAAATCCATTCCGGTACTTCAGCAAACAAGACCTGAAAGAACTCTTCACACTACAAGACACTCGATCCTCATCAACACAGCTGCAGCTGCAGTCACTGCACTCGAGACAAAGACTCACAGATCCTAAATTGGATGAACACATCGCCCACCTTCACTCCATGGAGATGTTTGGAATATCTGATCATGACCTCATGTTCTCGCATGAAGTAGCAAACAATGAAGATGACCCTGGGGATCAGGAAGCTCACAAGTACATAGAGAACAGGGTGCAGAAAGCTCAGGAGCTGATGAAGGTGGAATCGGGGTTGCAACAGCAGTTTGCTGACAGCATTGAGTCAAACACTGAGCCGGCACATCTGCGGAAACCCCCTCAACACTATACAGTGGGGTCAACTGAGAAGAAGCCAAAGAATGAAAAACCCAGCCCCTCCTATCCTAGCCATAACCACAACTTCAACTCCCCTGTGTTGGTGGATCTTACCCATTCTGGGTCTGGTGACGAGGAAGATATCCACAATCTGAGTAACAAATTCATTGATCTAGCTGTAGATGAAAGCATTGAGATTATAGGGCCCACTGTGACATTTGCGACTGAGGAACAGTTCATAAAGCGCAACCATCTTTCTCCCATAGACACGTCTCTTGAGGTGTTGGATGGTGAGCCAATTTACACTTCCGCTCAAGAGATTTTGGATGTGTCATCAGAAGCAAAGGATGATATTGTTGCCGTAGGACATGTTACCTCTGAAGTTGAACAAGACAACCAGCCAAATGGCAATGGTTCCCCACAATGGCAGAACTTGTCACTTCACCAAGACTTGACAATGGACCAGAAGATCTCACCTGTCAAATCCCAGAAGAATCAAAGACTTTCTATGCTACTACAGATGTCCAACAAGAGCCTAGAAAGTCATGCAGAAACATCCTCCAAAGTTGATGAACTTGAGTCTTTTGGAGGAAATTTCAATCTACAGTTAGAGGACAGCGCTAGTGATATGTTCCCAGAAGAGGAATCCGAGTCCATTGTGGGAAATTCAGGTTTCCAGTTAGAGATGGATGTCGGCTTCAATGCAGATGACAAGCCTTCTGTGACTGGAGCTGTTGAACAGAATGGAGCAGATGTTCATGTCAATTCCCCTGTTTCTGAAAAATCATTCATTACTACTTTCAAGAAAAAGAAAAGGGAAGCTTTAATTTACAGTAGTGAGGAGGATGACATTGACGAAGATGAGAGGCCTCATTTGATGAACAGGAAATTGGATGAAGAATTCCATGGTATTGGTTCCTCCACACCAAAATCTGCTAAATCTGGATCCAGTTCCTTTAAAACCAGGAAAAGCTTTGGAGTGAACACCTCTGTGGCCTCAAGACGTTCCTTTGTGGATTCCGTGATTGAGCATGTAGAGGACCTTGATGAGGACATGGAAGCTGAGGTTTTACAGGTGCACACTGATGATGCAAGTGAGGAAAGTGAGGTGACTGGATTTCATGAGTCTCTCATGGAAGAGGAACCCACAGGGGAAACCTTAAACACTGAGAATGAAGAGGAAAGTGAGGAAGGTGGAAGTGAGCCAATGCATGTTGAAGAATCTGAAATGGGAGAGGAGGAAGAAAGTTCTTTGGAGGAATCTACCGGTGATCATGAACTTGTTTCTAGTGAAAGAATGGACCAATGTGCCAGTGGAAAAGATGCCACATTACAGACTGTGGAATGTGTCAACAGCAGCCGTGATTCCTCAGCTATGACTGAAGAAAAGATGTATGAAAACCATGTGGTAAATGGAAAACAATCTTTCTCTGAGGGGAAACTTGATGATGCCTTGAACTTCTTTTTGAAAGCAATTGACATTAAAAGTGGTGATCCTGAAATTCAGTTAATGACAATTAAATTGTACCGTCGGCTCGGTGAGAAAAAGGGAAAAAAGTGAATTATTTTTGAAAAGTGTGAACTCATTGCTGTCATCTACATGTACACACAATGTATCACTCACTGATAGGGCTGTCTTTTTAAAGGTTTGTCTTGTAAAACTATGTTGAAACAAATGGTTAAAATAATAGGCTAGTTAGAAATGTTTTTTTGATCAATTATTTTCTTAATTGTATTTTTGCATGCTTTTGTTGTGTATATAATTCATAAATGCAAGTAAAAAATAATGTAAAAATCTCATTTGTTTTAAAGTTTCATTGTGTAGTTTCACTGTGGAGGTTTCAATCATTACTCAGCCCATTAAATATTCAAATGAAAATGGCATTTAGTGCTTGCTATTTTGGTTTGATGTATATGTTTTGTGATGCTAAAAACTCTTATTACTTGAGCTCTTATGTGAGCCATATATTGTATAATGATGACAATATCACACCATAAAACAGCATGTTCGTTTTCCAATAAATTAAGCAATATTAGAACGAGCAATGTCATTTTATTTATATACTAAAGTACCAGTCAAAAGTTTGAACACATCTACTCATTCCAGGAGTGTGCAAAGCTGTCAAGGCAAATGGTGGCTACTTTGAAGCTACTAAAATATATTTTGATAACACTTTTGGTTACTATATGATTTCGCATGTGTTATTTCATATTTTTGACATCTTCACAATGTAAAAAATTGTACAAATTAACAGACCCTTGAATAAGTAGGTGTGTCCAAACTTTTGACTGGTATTGTCTGTGGGACCTTATATAAACAGGTGAATGCCTTTCCAAATCATGCCCAATCAATTGAATTTACCACAAGTGGACTCCAAGTTGTAGAAACATTACAAGGATGATCAATGGAAACAGGATGTACCTGAGCTCAATTCTGAGTTTCATAGCAAACCTCTGAATAGTTATGTAAATAAGGTAATTGTAAAAATGTCTAACCTGCTTTTGCTTTGTCATTACCTGTAGATTCAGGATCATTTTTAATTTAATACATTTTAAAATAAGGCTGTAACGTAAAATAATGTGGATAAAGTCAAGGGGTCTGACTACTTTCCAAATGTATTGTGTGTGTGTATATATATTTTAAAAAACTTTTTTTTTTTACCCCCAATTGTGCACCCATTGAGTCTCCCAGTTGTGGCCGGCTGTGACAGAGCCTGGACTCGAACCCAGAATCTCTAGTGGGACAGCTTAGACCACTGCGTCACTCGGGAGGCCAGCATTAGTTTATATAGGATGAGTCATGACTAGAATACAGTATATACATATAAAGTGGGTAAAACCGTATGTAAACATTATTAAAGTGACCCAGTGATCAATTACTCTATGTACATTGGGCAAAGCCGTCTCTACGGTGCAGGGTAAAATACCGGGTGGTAGACGGCTATTAACCGTGACTAAGGGCAGGGTACTGGGCGAAGGCCGGCTAGTGACGACTCTCTAACATTCTGATGGCCTGGAGATAGAAGCTGTTTATCAGTCTCTTGGTCCCTGCTTTGATGCACCTGTACTGTCTCCTAGACCTAGATGGTAGTTGGTGAACAGGCTGAGGTCATTGATGATCGTCTTGGCCTTCCTGAGACACCGGTGATGCGTTGGGATGACTGCACCACCCTCTGGAGAGCCCTGCAGTTTTGGATGGTGCAATTGCCGTACCAGGCGGTGCTACAGCCCAATATGATGCTCTCAATGGTGCATCTGCAGAAGTTTGCGAGGGTCTTAGGGGCCAAATTGAATTTCTTCCGCCTTCACCACACTGTGTGAAGGCACCATTTCAGGTCGCAAGGGATGTGCAGACAGAGGAACTTGAAGCTTTTGAGCCACTCAACTGCGCCCTGTCTGTGGATGGGGGCGTGCTCTCTCTGCTGTCTCCTGTTGTCCATGATCAGCTCCTTCAATGGGGGCGTGCTCTCTGATGTCTTCTGTAGTCCACTATCAGCTCCTGTTTTGTTGCTCTTGAGGGAGCGGTTATTTTCCTGCTACCACTATGCCAAGGCTCTCACCTCCATGTAGGCTGTCTCATCATTGTTGGTCTTCAGGCCTACTACTGTTGTCATCTTTAGCACACTACACAAAGCTGTCTTCAGATACCATAACATTCACAACTTTAAGTTAAAATGACTACTGATACAACTTCTCTCTTCTGCCAATATTTACTATTTCTTTCAGTAATTTACACACTTAAGTTGGCTGCTTTCAATATATGTGGGAGATTGATCATTCAAGCAGCTTTTCCTATGTTGAACATTTGAGGGAGAGAAATATCCTCCATTACCAGTATTTTCATTCACAATGCAGCAGTGTAATGTCTGAATATCGATTTAACTGCAATGTATATTTCATACAGTAAAATGTATTGCTTAGTCTACAGGGATCTTGTATTACATTATGACTCACCTAATTCACAAGTGTAAACTAGAGTCAGATGAGATTAATTACTTATAACTGGTTGAAATGCTTATGCATATAAATTGTGACAATATTATCAAACCTAAATTAAACCAAAGCATCAAATAGGTATGGTCTTCAGACCCATTCTCATTGGCTCCGAAAGATGGACTCATATGACGTAAAGTTTCCGGGTTAGTCTCTTCGTTGGAGGTTACTATCGGTCATTCATCCTGACGCGGTCCTGCTGACGTCTCGGTTTCTGAGGTAAGTATACTAGCTAGGGAAATGGCTCAGTAAACTGCTAGATAATCTGTTATCATCATCTTATTTACATACATGTGGCAATATTTTATATATATTTTTTATATCCAATGTAAGAAAGCTATCTATGCCAACTTCATTCCAATATTTGTTTATGATGATGCGCCTATGGTATCTGACTTTCAGATACGAAACTATGTGAGATTACTCTCGGTCAGACACGGATATCACTCACTGGACTTTAAAAAAAAAATGTATATTTTATAGATGTCCATCTCAAAGGCATGTAACATTTCCCAATTGTATACAACTAATGAACGTTTGAACAAACTATTTGATGTGGGTTATATACAAGTTTATATATGTGTTATATATACACCACACGTGATGGTGATATGGTTTATTCACCAAGAACAAAATGTGATATCGATAAATGAATTTGCAGTACCAGTCCTAATAACAGGAGAGAAAATGAATGCAAAGTCTGGTGGGCACACTTCAAATCAGTCATCACCCTAAATTGTTTTGATCGGGTGTTTGTGTTACAATCCGTACTGATGTTTGATGTAGACTTGTGTTTAAAGGCTTGAGCTACAGTACAAGGCTTGTATTGCTAGTTTTGTCTATTTCTGGCACGTGTTTTTATAGACACAGCAGTAGCATTGATTATCCTTTCTTACAACACAGCCTTGCTATGAGTCTTGGTCACACGTTTCATGCGTCACACAGTATTCTTCAGTGTGTGAAAGGTCATTGACATCACCTCAAGGTGAATATATTTACCAATGACATGCTTTTACGCAGTGGTGTAAAGTACCTAATTAAGTCTTGTCCTGTTGTCCCCTCTATGACTGTAGAGAGGAATCTCATCACTTCCTGTCCAATACAATCTCCTATTGGATTAGAGCAGTTGTGGGTGGTAGCAGGAGAATGTATGTTAGCTCTGTGATTGCAGCTGAGTTTACCAAAGAGCTGAAACTAGGGGTGAATAATCTACAGTCGTCTTGTGTACAATAAACATTGCCTGGACTAGGCTATTTGTTCAGGAAAAGAGGAAGACCTGTGTTTTGTTAGCTTGCCTTAGAACAGTAGGTAAGGTAACCAATTTCTTCTCTTGTTCATTCTCTCAAAAGGGTTGCATTGTTTCGGGCTGCTCTTCACCGGTGTAGTGTTTTTCAGAAGTGTGTGCATGTGGTCTTTCCTCTGCCAAATGCATGATGCTCTCCCACAATTCTGATTCTGTTTCAAGGGCTGATATACCTGATACCTGCCTTTTTATAATGGATATTTGAAAGTGGTAGGAAGATATTTTTTCTCTCACTGAATAAAAATATTGATTGAAGAAGGAATTTGTCCTGGCTGATTCCTTTCGGAGTTGTTATGCCTGAGTGTTGTTGTGCCTATGTAGTAAATGGAATTAGGCAGATCAGTGGCACATGAGCACGATAAGCACTTGAGCCTTCATTAGTACATCAACAGGGACTGTCTGGAGGGATGTCAAGTGACAAGCATTTCATCATCAGGGCAACATAGCAGATCATGATGCAAGCATTACAACATGAAAAATTGTACAAGTTCTGATTCTGTCGAGGCATGCTCAGCTGCTAGTTACAGTAGCAGCAGTAAGATCAATTCGATGAACTTTTCAATGGAATGTAGGTCTTTTGACACTGTGTTCCTCTGATGTCAAGCTGACCTCCATTAGGCTACATTGTGGCTCTCATTGTATTATATGGTATTACATGGTTTGATATGGTTTGGTCTAAATGTTTTACTGAATAGTGGATATAAAGAAGAAGATGGACTTGAGGATAGGGCTCAACTCTTTATTTTCTTTGTTCAGGGCTTAAAATACCATTTTTGTTTAGGCTTGGATAAAGTCCTGAATAACATTCTGTGACACTTTTACACTTTCTAGTGTGCTGGTATTGCTCTTGCCAGTTGCCATCTTAGAATCGTGCGCAATTAAATAATGTGTTCTTTGGCTTACATGGAACCTGCTTTCGATATACTTGTATTTCCTTTATTTTGGCAGTTACCTTTAGGTCCAAAGGGTTGCCAAGTGGCACCAGAAATTTGGTGAAAGTAAAAGCGAAATAAGAAAGTAAATGAATGCGTTACTGATATTACTTACATGTTTAAAATATTTTACTAGTAAAAGGTTAAGGTTTCATGTAGGCTATGCTGTCGATCTCCCATTTAACTTAACCTAGCCTAACCTCTTTGGCTTTATAACCATTCTGCTGAGCTCTGTCTTCTTTGTATTTCAGTCTTTTCATTTAGGCCGAAGTCATTCTCAAGGGGTATTTTCCTAGGGTAGGCCTAGTGGTTAACGCGTTGTGCCAGCAACCGAAAGGTTGCTATTTCAAATCCCACATCCGATAAGGTGGAAAATCTGTCATATGCCTTTGAACAAGGCACCTAACCCTAATTGCTCCAGGGTCGCCGTTGATAATGGCATACCCTGGCAGTGGCCCCAACCTCTCAGGGAGAGTTGGGATATGCAAAAACACATTTCCAATTCACACGTGTATAATAGGGCAAATATAAGCACCCAAATTGTTATTAATATTATTATTTATTTATTAACAACTTGTTGCTCATTCTGATTATTCTACCTTATAATTGTTTTCTGTCTTAGCCAAGGCATCACCAATTGGCATAAATAAATACAGGTGTTCATTCAGCTTTTTAAAACACTGACCTAACATTCTTCCAGTGCTCGGAAATGATTGCACACTGCAAGCATCAATTATAGATAAGTTAAAAGATTGTCAAATCTTAAGTAACATTGGGCCTAGATGTTTGTGTACAGCTGCATCAGCCATTGCAGTGCTCCATTGAAACTCAGCTATTTTATCCAGCAATATAAAAACTATAATGATATATATAAAATGCAACTAGGTTTGATGCATTGGAATATATGCTTTGACATGAAACGCATTCAAAAAGCCTCTGAAAACAAATAGTCATTCAGTGTGGCTTGTCTATAAATTAGATTTTGCATTATGCACAGTGCATACTTGTGGCTACTGGCTAGCTCCTAGCTGTAGTGCTTCAATATGACTAACATGCTTCTCTCTCTCTCTCTCTCTCCAACTCTGTCTTTCTATCCATTTTTTTTCTTCTTCCCCTATGCTGAACAATTCTTGACCAATCACCCTGCTGTCTATAGAGCTAGCATCACAGACCTCTTGTGTCAAGCCTTTCCATTGAGTCGTCTGGGTGCATGTGCTGCTACCTGTCCCATCTGTAATTACTGCCACCTGCCGTGGCAATCTTTCCACAACCTGAGTGCTGAACCGTCTGAACTCTCCTTGACACAGACACTTCTCCCTCAAGTCTCTCTTTCTCTCCACTTCTGCCTCACCTTCAACCATGATGTTCAAAGTTGACATGCATTACATAGTCTTCTTGCCTGTGTACCTATTGATGTGGCTGTACACTCTCATCACGTTTATCCCATGGTATTTCCTCACTAATGCTGGAAAGAAGAAAGCCATGGCCAAGAGAGAGAAAGCCAAGTCCACCACAGGCAAAGCAGAGGGCCCCTATCGTTGTGTGGAGAACTTTGACAACCTGGCCCGGGAGGACTTTGAGGGAAAGGACACTCTAGACAAGCTGTTTGAGCATGCAGTGCAGCGCTTCGGCAACACAGACTGCCTGGGTACCAGGGAGCTCCTAAATGAGGAGAACGAGACGCAACCCAGCGGCAAGATCTTTAAGAAGGTAGAGTGATCACACACACTCCATCGCACCAGAAAGGAATTAGAGTGCAGTGAAGGTTCTGTGAAATAAGTTACTTCGGTTATGCGACCTGAAGCAGGTTTGTATAACTTCATATAACATCTAACTGTCCTAGATTAAATCCCCTCTTGTGGAGTAATTGAATCGAATGTCATAAACGTTTTCACAGGAAATAACTTGATTTGACTCTCCAGTGGGATATTTTCCCCAGTGAACTGAAGGCCCTTAGTAGAACTAACCCTAATAGCCTGTTCCTGTGCTCTCTCCTCTGCTGCAGCTGATCCTGGGGGAGTACAGGTGGCTGTCCTATGACGAGGTGGACCAGATCATCAGCCATCTAGGTAGTGGACTGGCAGCCCTGGGCCAGCAGCCCAAGAGTACCATCGCCATCTTCTGTGAGACACGGGCAGAGTGGATGATCACTGCACAGGCCTGCTTCAGACGCAACTTTCCATGTAGGCATTGACTGCAACACATCTCCCTGTTTAATGATGTAACACTAGCATATAAAGTAATAGAACAGTAATATTTTTGATAACATTGTGCTGTGTGTTTGCATATAAACAACATGTTTGGTTGTGTTGCAGTGGTCACTCTGTATGCCACCCTGGGGGAGGAAGCGGTGGCCTTTGGGCTTAATGAGTGTGGGGCCACACACCTGATCACCAGCGCAGAGCTACTGGAGACTAAACTCAAGGTTGGAGATATTAGGGGAAATTAATGGTTCACATTCCAGCCTAACTACACACTACTGTTCTCAGCTCCTCTCTCAGTGGGAAAGAGAGCTGGGTCGTTCCACCAAATGGGTGCCTTTTGCGCCCCTTTGATATTTTAAGTAGAAATTGTGCACGAATATTACATTTTAAAAGCCTGTTATTAAATGAAGTGCCCTTTAATAAAGACCACATGGATAATTCAATACATCTGAATAAAGGCTTGCTAAAGTGACAAAATGATACATTTTGACACGTCCCTCCGTCCACCCTGTGCCACGTCTAGGAAGATTTCAACCCATGGAATCCAAACATTTCAACAAAGTTTCACCATCAGCCCTAGTTATTTCTGTTGCTTTGATAAAGTCCCAGTGATTCATTTAAGCGTTTTCCTCATTTTTAAGGTGAACCCTAATACATGAACTGAACTCTTGTTTTAATATAGTGAAACTATTACTTAAAGAAAAATGTTTAAAGAAACATTGAACATCTAATAATCACAGTGTAAAAGCAGGTGAGCTGGTTCTACTCTTTTTGGTAATTATCTGATGTTTTGTGGTGGAAAACTGAGCGGGTTGAGCATAACACGTCAACCCTGTTAACATTAGATAGACTAGAGATGTTTTAGCAATATTTTTTTGGGGGGGGGTGAAACTTGCATTCAATTGCCACTCAGTGTTGCACACAAGCTTCCATTCCTGCTGTCACGAGGGGCTTTATGGCTGAATTAACATGAAATCTCCAACCCTGTTACAGTCAGCCCTGTTACAGTCAGCCCTGTTACTTTATTTGGCCCTTACCATTGTAATGTTTGTTATTTAATTAACCTCTTGAGATGGAAAAAAACATGTTTTTTTTAATGAATTTGAATATGTGCTCTTTATTACAGAATGTTAAAATTATGAGAAATCCAAAGATTTTTTTGTTAAACCAAGTTATACTTCTCAAAAGGAATGACCCAGCTATCTTTTCAGACAGGATGAGTGTAATCACCTCCGTAGGTGAAGGAGGAAGTTAAAAACACATGGGGTGTTTGTGTGTGAACTGAGATGTGTTGTTCACCTGAAAAACAAACCCCTGATATCATCAAAACTTGAATGAACCCTAAAGGGCTGAGATTACTCATGTTCAAAGTCATGCCAAATAATGATGTCTTCCTATGTGTCTGACAGAATGTTTTGCCAGATATGCTCAACCTGAAGCACGTTATATATGTGGACAACAAGAGCATCAGCCGGACAGGCTACCCTGAGGGCATTCAGATCTACAGCATGCAGGCAGTACAGGAGTTGGGAGCCAAACCTGACAACTGTATGTGAAAACACATCAACAGCACTTTTCATATACAAAACACAGGTCACACTGTTGGGTCACTGTTTTAGGACACCCTGTTATGTCAAATAGTGTTTGCACTGAAACTTGAGTTTACATATGGCCCAAATGCCATTGTAGAGATGGTAAAATGTATAAGCAGCTAAAAAGAAGTCTGTGAAGTATAATATACACATATGCTGGACGTTTAGTTTCCCACTGTGTAGTGACGTGTCCCCCTGTGCTCCTGGCAGTGAGTGTAGCTGTGCAGCGCCCCCAGCCCACAGATCTGGCTGTGGTCATGTACACCAGCGGCTCCACAGGACGACCCAAAGGAGTCATGATCATCCACAGCAACCTGATCGCTGGCATGACGGGCCAGTGTGAGAGGATCCCAGGACTGGGGTGAGCAGAGCACTCTACTGCAGCGCCTCTATCAAGTGTATAACCAACATTTAACTAGGCTAGTCAGGTCTCTGCGTCACATTCCCATGTCAGACACAATGTTTTGAAACAGCAGACAAACAGTGTAATGTACTGATGATACCCTTGCCTGAACATGATTAATCATGCACTCTTTTGACTGAACTTGATAATTAGATAAACAGTATTGTGGAAGTGCATAACCACTGTGGTGCAGGGTTACAGATATTGATGATGTAAAGTGCTGTCTCATCTTCATATTGCTAAGTCATGTTTGTGTCCATGTGCAGGCCAAAGGATACCTACATTGGCTACCTGCCTCTAGCTCATGTGCTGGAAATGACTGCTGAAATCTCATGTATGACGTATGGCTGCAGGATTGGCTACTCTTCTCCACAAACACTCTCTGACCAGGTAGTAGACACAGCAGTTTGATCTAAAACGATAGAATTGATCATGCATATTTCAACAACAACAAAAATGTTTTCTGCAATGTTGGCAACAATCTGTTATTTTGATATCTTCTCTTTTGCAGTCAACAAAAATCAAGAAGGGCAGTAAAGGAGACTGCTCTGTGTTGAGGCCTACTCTGATGGCAGCTGTACCGGTAAGAACAAGCATCCTTCCTTAACATGTCTGCTTATCGCTGATGTGTTAGTGTTCTATGAAAAGGCTCCGTTAGAGATTTGTAGAAGTCCGCTTTAGAGGACATCTTCTAACAGGTTGTTATGTTTGTTCTTTCATTACTATCCTGCAGCTTTGATGTCCTCTGTAGAGGGTGGAAGCCGAGATATAAGATGTTTATCTGTTATCTGACAGGAAATAATGGACCGCATCTACAAGAATGTGATGAACAAGGTGCAGGAGATGAGCTATGTTCAGAGGACTCTGTTTAAACTGGGCTACAACTACAAACTGGAACAGATCAAAATGGGCTACGATGCCCCACTCTGCAACATGTGAGTACACAAGGACACACACACACTGCAGCATGTTTCTATCTACCATACACAATCCTGTGACATGCACATAGCTATCTCTATAGGTCAGATCCCTGATACAAGATTAGTGCATAAATCAAATGTAATTGGTCACATGCGCCGAATACAGCAGGTGTAGACTTTACAGGGAAATGCTTACTTATGAGCCCATTCGCAACAATGCAGAGTTAAAAACGAAGACAAATATTTGCAAAATAAAAAAACTAAATAGTAACACATTAAAAACAGTAACGAGGTTATATACGAGGAGATTAAGATAAAGAAATAAATATTAAAGGAGGTCAATGTAAATTGTCCGGGTTGCCATTTGATGAACTGTTCAGCAGTCTTATGGCTTGGGGGTAGAAGCTGTTCATCTGGGATGATGGTGTTGATGTGAGCCATGACCAGCCTTTCAAAGCATTTCATGGCTTCAGATGTGTGTGCTACGGGGGCGGTAGTCATTTAGACAGGTTACCTCTGGAGTCTGTGTATTCTAAGTGTACTGTATGTATGCTTGTGTGTATTTTGACTGGTTTTGGAGGAAACCATATTTCTGTGTCTGCCAGTCAATGCTGCTTATCAGATATCAGGGTGTCCTTCTGACTGATTAGGGGTGATTACGAAATAGCTCTATTTGATATCAGAGTGAAATTTCATCAGTAAACATGAACTAATGGTTAAGGTCGAAGTTGATTTCCTTCCTCTGTCCTGTCCGTCAGGCTGCTGTTTAAGAAGGTGAAGGCTCTGCTGGGAGGGAACATCAGGATGATGCTGTCAGGAGGAGCGCCCCTGTCCTCCGCCACCCAGCGCTTCATGAACATCTGCTTCTGTTGCCCCGTGGGACAGGGCTATGGCCTCACAGAGACCTGTGGAGCAGGTACCATCACAGAGGGTGAGTCAGGGCAGGCACAGGCATGGACTACTACTACTGGGGTCAGGGCATAAAATGAACACCTGTCAAATGCGGGTAGATTTTGGTATTGGTGGGTAAGAATGTATATTTCACCAGCCACATTGGTGGGTGGTCAATGTGCAGTGCTCTACAGTGAAATCATTACATTTGCGAATAAAAATAGTAAAAAGTCCAGGATGAGCACATGTGGAGTTAGAAAACTGCTGCAGTAGCTGTTTTCAAAGTATTTCTTTGGTTTTGTTTCATAGCTGCTAATTGCATGAAGACATAGGAAACCTGTATATCCCACCTCGTGAAAAAAAACATTGCCTGACAGGGGAGCTGTGCGCAATGGGTGAAGTGCTGATATATTCATTTTTGGAGGCGCTGCGCACTTGCATACAAGTTTGTCTAATTTACTCAAAAGTCTACAAAGTAAAGTGAGACTTTGTCCTTGTGTTTCTTGGCTATTTACATTATTATGTTCACAAGCTTGGTTGTTTTTAAACATTAGTTTGAGTCTGCTGCTTCAACTTATAGCAAAGAGACGCCCTATCCTAAATCTCACAGACACGTGACAGGACTCGAGTGGCCACGGTACCACTGTAACCTCCCGCCCTTAAAGGGGCAGCTGAACATTTTGATCCTGATATTTTGATTGAAAGACTCGGGTCACAAAAAATGTACTGAAATTGAGTAATAAACCACGGTACTTCTTACTAATACATTTATTGTTTTAGAAACATTACAGAGCATGGTCATCTGTTTGTGTTTGTTTTTTTTATCTCATATTTTGGCTGGTAAAAAATCTGAGTGGCAGGTAGATGTTTTAATCGTAGTAGTAGTGTGTAGGAGAATGGTGGGCGCTCTGTCATTTGAGAATCTTCACCATTGTGTTTTTTGTTAGGAAATTATACCGATGCATGCTATGGCAATTTTGGGCTTTAGCCAAGACAGGTATTTGAGAGCATGCTATTGCTCAGGCTTATTTTAATCTATTGAGTTGCCCTGAGAGTTTCATGTCTTTAAACACACATACTCTGAGGTAAATGTCTTTGTTCAAGCACCAACCTGTGAAAGGTTCTGTGATACTGGGATTGTTGATGGCAGAGGAATGGCAGCTATACTAAATATAACTATTTTACTTCAATCGACTTTGCTGTTTAGGTCACGCAGGTATTTGTCACTTTTCAGTCCATTCTGAATGTAGAAGGATATGCTTGTGAGACGCTATGCAGCAGTATTTGAGTGTGAAACAGTTTGTCAAATGATGCCAAATAACCACTGGGGCCGATAAGGCCATATCATTTAACAGGACCTCAGGACATTGTTTCTTGGAACTTTCTTGGAAGGCAGAGGACAATGTACAAGCTCTTAGTTTAAAAAGAACACAATATTATATTTGATAAAAAATATATTATGTTTGCTATGATTTGATTTTCCTCAAAGATCAAAGCAGTGTTGAAATTGTGTGCCTCCGCTCTTTGGTCAGTCTGAAGCACAAGTACGTCTGTCGCCCCAGATGTGCATGAGCACTGATGCTTATTCTTTAATAAGGAAACCTTGATTTGAGAAATATTCAGAGTCTGGTTTTTAGCCCTAGGACCATGCCTCAGGACTACCAGGCATGATGACTCCTTGCTGTCCCCAGTCCACCTCGCCGTGCTGCTGCTCCAGTTTCAACTGTTCTGCCTGCGGCTATGGAATCCTGACCTGTTCACCGGATGTGCTACCTGTCCCAGACCTGCTGTTTTCAACTCTCTAGAGACAGCAGGAGCAGTAGAGATACTCTTAATGATCGGCTATGAAAAGCCAACTGACATTTACTGCTGAGGTGCTGACTTGCTGCACCCTCGACAACTACTGTGATTATTATTATTTGACCATTCTGGTCATTTATGAACATTTGAACATCTTGGCCATGCTCTGTTGTAATCTCCACCCGGCACAGCCAGAAGAGGACTGGCCACCCCTCATAGCCTGGTTCCTCTCTAGGTTTCTTTCTAGGTTTTGGCCTTTCTAGGGAGTTTTTCCTAGCCACCGTGCTTCTACACCTGCATTGCTTGCTGTTTAGGGGTTTAGGCTGGGTTTCTGTACAGCACTTTGAGATATCAGCTGAGGTACGAAGGGCTGTATAAATAAATTTGATTTGATTAGTGGGCTGGGTTACAGCCTAATACTGGCATCAAGTATTAAACTCTACGTGGTGTCTTTATTTATCTGTGATTGTGTGTTTTGACTCCAGTTGCAGACTACAGCACTGGGAGAGTAGGAGCCCCCCTCATCTGCTGTGAGGTGAAACTACGAGACTGGGTTGAGGGTAAGACAGTAAGCCTATAGAAACACACACTTATTTATGAACATTTTTGATAAAGTGTACTGCACTGTTGAGGAGAGCTTGCAAGTAAAAAATGTACTGTATTGTTTACATCAGTTTTCAAACCTTTTCAGCAGGGACCCAATTTTTTTTATGCCATAATTTCTCAGAACCCCATTTTTTCCCCGGCAGAGTTTGTGGCGAACACACCCAAAATCAAATAACACAGCCTTAAAATCTGTACATTTTGATTTTCACATCAACAAATATCGTTTGATTCATTACATTTTCATCTCTCTAAGAGAACCAATACATACAGTGCCTTCAGAACGTATTCATACCCCTTGCCTCTTTCCACATTTGGTTGTTACAGCCTGAATTTAAACAAAAATAATTCTCACCCATCTACACACAATACCCCATAATGACAAAGTGAAAACGTATTTTTGGACAATGCAAATGTATTGAAAATTAAATCCAGAAATATCTAATTGACAGAGTGAAAAGAAGGAAGCATAAGAAATATTCCAAAACAGGCATCCTGTTTGCAACAAGTTCTAAAGTAAAACTGCAAAACATGTGGAAAAGCAATTCACTTTTTGTCATGAATACTAAGTATTTGTTTGGAGCAAATTCAATGCAACACATTACCGAGTACCACTCTCCATATTTTCAAGCATAGGGGTGGCTACACCATTGGCCTCATGGTAAAAATCCATGAGCGGTTTCCTTCCTCTCTGACTACTGAGTAAGGAAGGACGCCTGTATCTCTGTAGTGACTGGGTGTATTGATACACCATCCAAAGTGTAATTAATAACTTCACCATCCTCTAAGCGATATTCAATGTCTCCTTTGTTTTTACCCATCTACCAATACTATAGGTTCCCTTCTCTGTGAGGCATTGGAAAAGCTCCCTGGTCTTTGTGGTTGAATCTATGTTTGAAATTCACTGCTCGACTGAGAGAGCTTACAGATAATTGGATGTGTGGGGCACAGTGATGAGGTAGTCATTAAAAAATAATGTTAATAACACTATTATACACTATTGCACACACGGAGTCCATGCAACTTATGTTACTTGTTAAGCACGTTTTTACTCAACTTAAAAATGGGGTTGAATACTTAATGACTCAAGACATCTCAGCTTTTCATTTTTTAAATTAATTTGTAAAAATGTCTAAACACTTTGACAATATTGGGTATTGTGTATAGGCCAGATACCAAACATCTCTATTTAATCCATTTTAAATGCAGGCTGCAACAGAACAACATGTAGAAAAAGTAAAGGAGTGTGAATATGATGTTTTCCACACACATTTAGTATGCATATCATGGATGACCTGGACATCCTTGTTCAGTAGCTGCCCTGTTTGCCTCTTTTGCTTGTTGTTACCGTATTTGCATGTGGCTCTCATTATGTGCCTTGATTAGTTTCCATGTGGTTAGTTTCTTCCTGTTCCAAACAATCCTTTTATTCAGCTATTCTCTACCACCATGCCTCACTCTTATCTTCCCACTGTGTTTCCAAGGTGGATACACCAGCCAGGACCAACCCCACCCCCGTGGAGAGATCATGATTGGTGGGCCCAACGTTACCATGGGTTACTATAAGAGCGAGCACCTGAACAATGACTTCTGGGTAGATGAGCAGGGCCAGAGGTGGTTTTGTACCGGGGATGTGGGGGAGATCCACTCTGATGGCTGTCTGCAGATAGTGGGTGAGTGGCTGAGAGGAGGTGGAGAACATCTGAGTAATAACACATAATAAAAACATGCTCACTGTTTATTGCACAACAGCTGCCTCTCAACACTTTATGACCATGAAGTAATACTGTCATAAACTATTCAAATTGATCTAAACAATGCTAACTGCCATAAAACCTCTCAGTGCTATCCTGCCATATTTTAGTCTTCTCACTGACCCTCTCTGCTTTGTTTGTAGACCGTAAGAAGGACCTGGTCAAACTGCAGGCTGGAGAATATGTGTCCTTGGGGAAAGTGGAGTCTGCTCTGAAGAACTGCCCCCTTATTGACAACATCTGTGCATATGCAAACAGGTAACTCTTCTGTCTGCTTTATTATACCACATACACTACTGGTCACTTAGAAATGTCCTTGTTTTATAAAGAAAATCACATTTTTTGTCCATTAAAATAACATAAAATTGATCAGAAATACAGTGTAGACATGGTTAATGTTGTAAATGACTTGTAGCTGAAAATGGCTGATTTTTAATGGATTGTCTACATAGGCGTACAGAGGCCCATTATCAGCAACCATCACTCCTGTATTCCAATGGCACGTTGTGTTATCTAATCCAAGTTGATCATTTTAAAAGGCTAATTGATCATTATAAAACCATTTTGCAATTATGTTAGCACAGCTGAAAACTGTTGTGCTGATTTTAAAGAAGCAATAAAACTGGCCTTCTTTAGACTAGTTGAGTATCTGGATCATCAGCATTTGTGGGTTCTATTACAGGCTCAAAATGGCCAGAAACAAAATCCTTTCTTCTGCTACTTGTCAGTCTATTCTTGTTCTGAGAAATGAAGGTTATTCCATGCGAGAAATTGCCAAGAAACTTAAGATCTTGTACAACGCTGTGTACTACTCCCTTCACAGAACAGTGCAAACTGGCTCTAACCAGAATAGAAAGAGGAGTTGGTGGCCCCGGTGCACAACTGAGCAAAAGGACAAGTACATTAGAGTGTCTAGTTTGAGAAACAGACGTCTCACAAGTCCTCAACTGGCAGCTTCATTAAATAGTACCCGCAAAACACCAGTCTCAACGTCAAAAGTGAAGAGGCAACTCCGGGATGCTGGCCTTCTATTTTCAATGACGGCCTAGGAACAGTGGGTTAACTGCCTTGTTCAGGGGCAGAACAACAGATTTTTTACCTTGTCAGCTCTGGGATTCGATCTTGCAACCTTTCAGTTACAAGTCCAACACTCTAACCACTAGGTTACCTATCTACATAGGCCTCTATACGCCTATGTAGATATTCCATAAAAAATATGCCGTTTCCAGCTACAATAGTCATTTACAACATTAACAATGTCTACACTGTATTTCTTATCAATTTTATGTTATTTTAATGGACAAAAAATGTGCTTTTCTTTCAAAAAACAAGGACATTTATAAGTGACCCCAAACTTTTGAACGGTACTGTAGGTTTTACATTGATACCAAATGCGTTTGTGGTTATGTTTTAGTAGTTATTCTACATGTATCACCCCTAAAACATATTCAATGTGCATGCTCAAGTCTAGTCTATCATTTTATTTTCTCTTGCTTTTAGTGACCAGAACTACGTGATAAGCTTTGTGGTACCGAACCAGAAGCAGCTGACAACTCTGGCCAATAACAACGGCATAAGTGTTGCCTGGGAGGAGATCTGTAACCACCCAGCCATGGAGAAGGAGGTCCTGAAGGCCATCAAAGAGGTGGCTGCCTCAAGTAAGGCTGAAACCTACTCTGACACATATCTTGTTAACTTGACTAACCAGATGGACCTAGAATTAACTTGACTAACCAGATGAACCTAGAATTAATAGACACATAATTTCAGTGTGACGAGGGCTTTGCTCATGCCATGCATATCCCTTTTATATTAACCATCCCCCCCCAGTCAAACTGCAGCGTTTTGAGATCCCAGTGAAAGTGCGTCTAAGCCCAGAGCCCTGGACCCCTGAGACTGGCCTGGTGACAGATGCATTCAAATTGAAGAGGAAGGAGCTGAAGAATCACTTTCAGACTGATATAGAGAGAATGTACGGAGGGAAGTAGAGCCACCATCTGATCTAACCAAAGAACAGTTTCCTTACAACTTTCCCCAGTGATGTGTCTGAATAATAATAATACTATTTATTTGTATTGTGCTTTTCATAAGAGTTATCTCTAAGCTCTACAGAAAAAACCCCACTTGAGTGTAAAAAAAAACATTAGGAACACCTTCTTAATATTGAGTTGCACCACGCTTTGCCCTCAGAATAGTCTCAATTCGTCAGGGCATGGACTCTACAAGGTGTTGAAAGTGTTCCACAGGGATGCTGGCCCATGTTGACTCCAATGCTTCACACAGTTGTGTCAAATTGGCTGGATGTCCTTTGTGTGGTGGACCATTCTTGATGCAACCAGGAAACTGTTGTGTGTGAAAAACCCAGCAGTGTTGCAGTTCTTGACACACTCAAACCGGTGCGCCTGGCACCTACTACCATACCCCATTCAAAGGCATTTCAATATTGTTCCTTGCCCATTCACCCTCTGCATGGCACACATACATAATCCGTGCCTCAATTGTCTCAAGGTTTAAATATTTTCTTTAACCTGTTTCCTCCCCTTCATCTCCACTGATTGAAATGGACTTAACAGGTGACATCAATAAGGGATCATAGCTTTCACCTTGATTCACCTGGTCAGTCTATGTTATGGAAAGAGCAGGTGTTCCTAATATCTGTACACTCTGTGTTTAAACACAACATACATTTAGAATCAAGGCAGGTAAAATAGCAATAGTGGTCTAGGTGCGATTATTATTTTTTGCTTCGGACTAGGACTGAAAAAGACACTGTAGAAGTGGAATTTAAGGCCCGTTTTAAAAGTTTAGAGTGATGGAGAGGCTCTCAGGTCGTCAGGGAGAGCATTCCATAGGAGAGGGACTAGGGAGCAGAAGGCTCAGTCCCCATAGTTCGGAATTTGTGTAAATGTGTGTGTGTGTATATATGCTCGCGTGTGTTTGCATATGCTTCAAAGCATTATGCCTGTGAACTGTTGAATTGTCGTTCCACGCCATATTTTTTGTCAAATTATGAATGTCACTCCATAAAGTCCAGCACAGAGGGATCAGCTGGTTAGTTACAGCTATTTGTGTACATGTAGTTGTCTCCATGCTTGGGAGCAATTGGCAATGCAAGTCTTGTATTTGCATATTGTAATTTGCCTTTGGAATGTATAATTTTTTTTGTCTAAGGGAGTTAGGTGTCATAATGTCTTGTGAATTGGCCATTGTCAATTTTAGAAATTTCCTGTAGCTGTAAGACAGAGTTGGGCAATTGGTGGCCCCCGATCAATTTCCAAACACAGGGCAGCCCCCCCCAAAAAATGTTATTTATTTAATTAAGTATTTTCATTATAAAAACATTTTCGGGACTCATTCGGGGCCCCACTTGAGTGTTAGAATAATAAAATACACAAGGTGCAATTTCTAAATTTGGTGTTCATCAGTAGTTTTTCTGTTATTCTATCAGTCACCAACAGTCACTCAATTAGCCATGTCAGCTAACATTTTTTAGATGCAGTCTTTCCAGCTTTCTAAACTTGTAGTAATCGTGGTCGAATTCCGATCAGGTACATGACCAGGGCTCCTATTGATTTAGTTAATCACTCAAATACAGCTGATTTCAGGATTGTATATCGATTCGCAAAATGTGTAAAATTTCAGGAAATTAGCTTTAAAACTGTAAAGATTTCTCTCCCCCATAGCAAAATGGTTAGAATTGCGGGAAATATGCTGTAAAACTGTCAGTTTTGTTCTCTCTGCCCCATGACAAAATGTGTAGAATTGCAGGAAATGTACTTTAAAATGTACATTTTTCTCTTCACCGTCAAATCTAGCTGAGGGCCCCCAAAAGGCTAGGTCTGGCCCTGGCTACTGGAATAAAGTGGTGAGGAGTAGCTTTGTGGACCCATACTCTTCGGAAGTCATTTATCCAGCCAAACTAGCATAGTTATAGCCAGCTAGTTTAGTCAAATCAAATTTTGTCACATGCGCCGACTACAACAAGTGTAGACTTCACTGTGAAATACTTACTTTACGAGCCCTTTCCCAACAATGCAGAGTTAAAAAGTAAGACAATATTAGCAAAAAGGGAGAACCATGGAAAACAAGCTCTGGACAGGATATAGCTGAGCGCACATGTGCACTAGGCTAATTCAGGACACAGAGATTGTAGTTTTTATGCCCTAATATCAGGAGCTGGTGGGGGAAAGTTAAACAATTCAGACACTGAAACGAGTACATCAGATGACACAAATTTAAGGAGAACAAATTGATATACAATCCAAAAATCAGCTGTAACTGTCAATAGTAAAACAAAGCTTAAAACGATATTTGAGTAAAACTGAATCCATAAAATGAATGGTGAAGTCGCTTCCGGACACGGTAGCGTCCTCCTCACCACTCTAGTTAAACTACTTAACTCTCTTAAGTAAATGAACTGCACAAATGGATTGATTGCACAAATCAGTTGACTGCATGTATGGGTATGGATGTGAGTATGCAGATCCGCAAGCCACTGTGGCCCATCAGGATAAATTCAGAGTGGCCCCCACTCCCATCAATGTTGCCCATACCTGCTAACCTACTGGAAGTATGATGAAAATAAAACATTATGCTGCCCCCTAGTGTGCAAGCCCCCACAGTGCTGCTGTATACATTTGCTTGTTCTAAACATAGGTTCACATTACTACCACAAGACTGCTGAGACCCCACAATCCTTCAGGCTATTGCACAAAAATGAAACCTGAGTGTAATTTTGGAAATTTATGTCACCTGTGCTTGTTTTAATTTTGGTTTTCATGTTTTGAACCTGCTCATGACATTGTCATGGTGACACAACCCAACCCAAGCATGTCACGTTATGTTTTGGATTTTTCAGGTACTAGGTCTGGTATGGTGAATATCATTCTTGCTATGTTACAGAATGGATTATCATTTCTGTTTGAAGATAGTCCTTTAGCCTCTTTGTTTTATGCTGATCTCTACCGACACCTCTGTTTTTGTATACTGTACAATATTTATAGACTTCAAGTCATCTTTATAATGTAATATTTCTACATTTCCGACCTCTGGATCTGCCAATTTAATAGTCTGTATGCTCTTGAATAATTGTATTATTTGTCAAGATATGAAATACTCAATATAATTCAATGCAATTTTTTAGATGCTGTTAAATCCAATTGAGTAGCATGTGTAAATAAAACTTGAATGTAAAGATTTTGTATGCATATACATTAAGGTCAAGTTAAATTTTGAGCCATTTAAAAAAAAAATGAATTTAATACTATTGAATTGTTTAAAGGTCACAATTGTGCTTCTTGAAACTTTGTGTGGAACGTTGACGAAAATGCTGTGAATAGGCAAGTTTGCTTCAAATGTACAGACATTCAAAGCTAATGAGTTATAGCATTCTGAAGCTTTTTAATGTCGCATATAATGCAGTAAGAGGGAATTTATGGTGTCGTGACCAACTGAAACGTGCAAATTAATGCCAAAAATGTGTATTTCAGGATGCATTCATAACATAAAATACAGTTGAACCAATTGAGCCATCCTCAATGGCCAACACATTGGGATAAAACAAAGACACTGTTACAATTAGCCATGATACGACTCTAATCCATTATGTCATATCACGGCCCTGTTCCAATAGGAGTGAGAAAGGTCAAAAAGCCACTATATGTTTTTTGTCAATGTTTTATAATTTTTTACACTCAGGGTTAACTATACATCAACCAAGAATGCACTGCAGTAGTAATTATTTTGAGAACATTTCATCTTATGTTAATTGTGAAGCACTTATCTTCATTGGTTTATATTGATGTTTTGTCAGCTCATTTGTATTATTTATAAAAATCTGTTACGTGTATGAAACAATGTGTGGTAAGGGATGGGTAAGGGCAGTGTGTACATTCTGGTGAAGTCATTTTCTGTACATGTACTTTTTATATGAATATATTAAAGCTTTCTGCCCACTGTAAAATGTTTTTTATTATTTGAATAAGTGTCGGACTAATATTAAGTATTGTTCAATGATATACAATTAGGTTCACTAGATTAAATCTACCACATTATTTCACAGTTCTGTAAAGAAAGAGATTCTCCCTATCATTGGAGCAAGCTTTGCAAATCTTTCAACAAGGATAATGACTGAATTTAAACCATGCCCAAGGTATGAGGTGATGAACGATTCTGGTTCCTCATTTAAATAGGTAGTGTAGGGCTCACAGCAAATTTAAATCTTTATTATAGGGCTCACTTGGAGTCATGGCAAGTAACAGAAATTAAGAAGAAAAAAAATCGGATACTGTCCAACATGATTTCTGATTCTGTCCTACAACCTGACATGATTGTTTAATTATGTGAGAGAATGGAGTTTATGGTTGTGGAAACTGGTAGACTAGAGATGTAAACCCTTTCAAATATAATTCAATGATATGTTGTGGTTCGTACATAAAACATGTGTTGTGCGTAAAAAGCTATTCTTATTTTCGCTGTGCAAAACCTATACCATCATGTGTATACTGGTTCTCAGTGGTTTATGTATCATCAACAGTACGTGTTATGGCAATGTCCTATCTACATGATTGTTGAACGAAAATTAGGTTGCGGTCAAGTGTAGTGTTCAATTTCACCGACAGGTGGTGCGACATCAGCAACAGGAATCCATCGACAACAAACTGAGCCATGCTAGTTACGTTAGCTAGCAGTAAAAAAAAAAGAGTAGCCATAGATCAGGAATCAGACCGAACAACAACAAAAAATCAGAGTGTGATGAATAGCCAAGTATATATTCAATAATTAATAAAAGTTCGAGCGAGACAACTTCAGAAACATCTGGACTATTTTAAGGATTGATTACAGTGTTTGATTCAAACGAGGTAAGTTGTAAAATGGCGGATACGATTCTGGCAGTTGGTCGTTTTATCCAGCGAGCTAACGGTAGTTAGCTGTGTTGCTATTAATGTTGAATACACTAGCACGTTATTATGTAGGACAACTCATGTTAGCTAGCTACAATAAGGAACGTGGATTCGGAGTAGCGGTTACATCGCAAATTAGCCGTGTCGTGTTAACTCAGTTTGTATCAAACCATATAGACGTTTCACTTGACTATGACAAGGATAAATACATTTGCTGTGAAGTTAACTATTAATGTTAGTACGCTAACAGTAGTAACAACACGGTAACGTTTGCTAACCTAGCTAGGTTATGTTGCTCTTCTACGATTGTGTGCAGCGACTTTGCCCGATTTTGAATCGGAATCGTTACCTAATCGTCTTGCTCACCAAAAGCCCATCATGAGTGTTTGTTTATCTAACGTCAACCATTACCTAGTTAGATAGCCAGCTAGATAATAATGATAGTTAGCCAGCTAACGTTAGCTAGCTGCTGGCAAAGATGGAGGACGTCGAACATTGTTTACACGGAAGCTAGCTAGGTAGCTTGTTGTTGGGAGTAGCTAGGTAGATATTGGAAATCTGGCTAGCTAGTATGACAACAAATAAATGTTCGTACTTGTTGGGTAGTTTCTTTTAACTATTAACTTAGTTACATTTACTGTTACCATTGCAGTTCTGACAACCTCGGAATGCTAGACTACGTTAGCTTGTGTTCGCCGACATCAACCAATGAATAAAGATGGAGTATTTTAAGAACGTCTATTGCTGGCCTTACATGGAGCAGGCCTCAAAATGGAGGCAAAGCCGACGTATCTAACTAGTTAGTTCGTTCATTCTTCTCATTTGCAAAGAAATTTGCTAACGCGGCTTAGCGAATGGCCTTCATCTTGAAGCATCGTTAGCTTTAATACCTGGTTAGCAAGCTACTTAGCAAAGCAACGAACTAGGCTGGCTGGCTAGCTACATCAGGGTTCCCCAAAGGGCGGGCCGAGTTGGGCCAGCTGGCGATTTTATTTGGCCCCTCAACTTTCTGAGCAAATGTGTGTGTGTGTGTGTATATAATATAGATAGATATTAGTTTGAACTAAAATACTGTAAAATCGCTAGCAAATCATCTTACATCTGTTCCCAATTATTCCCACACAAACACAAAGGCATATTCAAGGTTTGAAATTCAAATTATTTTGTCAAATATTATATCTGTTTGCGCTTTTTGCAGTGTTATTTACCTTTATTTAACTAGGAAAGTCAGTTCAGAACAAATTCTTATTTTCAATGACGGCCTAGGAACAGTGGGTTAACAGCCTTGTTCAGGTGCAGAATGACAGATCTTTACCTTGTCAGCTCTGGGATTCGATCTTGCAACCTTTCTGGTTACAAGTCTAACGCTCTAACCACTAGGCTACCTGCTGTCCCAGTATACATATTACTTATAATTATGTTTCAGCGCTCTGATCAAGATACAAAAATCAACCCGCGGATGAGTTTAATTGGGGACCCCTCCTCTAGTAGCAACTATCTAGTTACCTTAGCTAACTTTCTTATAATTGCAGCTGGTTTGCAAGTTGGTGCCCACATTTCCATTCGTCACATGCTTCGTAAACAACAGGTGTAGGCTAACAGTGAAATGCTTATGGGCCCTTTCCAACAATGCAGAGAGAAAAATAATAATAATACCCAATGAGGAACGTTAACTTGGCTATATACACAGGGTACCATTACAGAGTCCATGTGGTACAAGGTAATTTAGGTAGGGGTAAAGTGACTATGCAACAGGATATACTAAGCAGCAGTGTATGTGATGAGTCAAAAATAATTGGTCTACATGGTTGAACATAAGCAGTCTAATGATGCTTTTACGCCTATGTTTAAGTTACTGCATTTGTCCATTTGAAAGTTTGAAACCTGTCCATGAAGGAAAATCTGTTCAGGGGAGGGAAGTGTGTTCCACTCAAAGTATGTACTCTGAAGGGCTCTTCTATGAAACACAATAGATTTCTCAATTGAACTAACCCCTCATTTCTTTTCATATATTCTAGGTTGTATTACCCTACATTTTGGTGTATCCTGAGAAGGGGAGAAGTCCATACTTACTAGAGTGGGCCCAGAAAATGTTAAAGAAATGATAGCAGCACAGGAGTTGCACACAGAGTTTCAGTTTCCTCAGTAAGTATAACTTAGATGTGAAAAGTGTCACCACTTTAAAAAATGTAAACGGTGAAGATGCAGTGGACATAATCAGCATTGTATTGCATAGATAGACCTTCAAACTAGTTCAGGGTGTATAATGATAATAGATTTATTTTATACAGCGCTTTTCATACAGAATCTCAGTTGCTTGAAAAAATCAAATATATAAAATATATACTGAACAAAAATATAAATGCAACATGTAAAGTGTTGGTCCCATGTTCGCAACATGTAATAATATCAACAAATTTACTGAGTTACAGTTCATAAAAGGAAATCAGTAAATTTAAATAAATTCATTAGACCCTAATCTATGGATTTCACATGACTGGCCAGTGGCACAGCAATGTGTGGGCCTAGAAAGGTATAGGCCCACCCACTTGGGAGCCAGGCCCTGAAACTGGGGAGCCAGGCCCAGCAAATCAGAAATAGTTTTACCCACAAAAGGGCTTTATTACAGACAGAAAACTCCTCCATCTGCTGTCCGGATGGCTGGTCTCAGACAATCCCGCAAGTGAAGAAGCCAGCTGTGGAGGTCCTGGGCTGTCGTGGTTACACGTGGTCTGCAGATGTAAAGCTGGTTGGATGTACTGCCAAATTCTGTAAAACGATGTTGGAGGCGGCTTATGGTAGTGAAATTAACATTAAATTCTCTGTCAACAGCTTTGGTGGGCGTTCCTGCAAATGAAATGTTATACAACCTTACCGTGAAATACTTAACCAACATTGCAGTTCAAGAAATAAGTTAAGAAAATATTTACTAAATAAACTAGAGTAAAACAAATTATAATAAAATAAAATCTAAAAGTAACACAATAAAATTATAACAATAACGAGGCTATATACAGGGAAAGGGGGATACCTAGTTGGTTGTACAACGGAATGCCTTCAACTGAAATGTGTTTTCCGCATTTAACCCAACCCCTCTGAATCAGAGGTCAGGGTCCTGCCTTAATTGACATCCACGTCTTTTCGGTGCCCGGGGAACAGTGGGTTAACTGCCTTGCTCAGGGGCAGAACAACAGATTTTTACCTTGTCAGCTCGGCGATTCAATCCAGGAACCTTTCGGTTACTGACCCAACGCTCTAACCACTAGGCTACCTGCGGGTACCGAGTCAATGTGCGAGGTTACAGGTTGGTTGAGGTAATTTGTAAAGTGACTATGCATAAATGGTAAACAGCGAATAGTGTCAATATAAATAGCCATTTGATTAATTGTTCAGCTGTCTTATGGCTTGGTGGGGTAGAAGCTGTTAAGGTGCCTTTTGGTCCTAGACTTGGCGCTCCAGTACCTCTTGCCGTGCGGTAGCAGAGAGAACAGTCTATGACTTGGGTGATTGGAATCTTTTACCATTTTTTGGGCCTTCCTCTGGCACTGCCTAGTATATAGGTCCTGGATGTCAGGAAGCTTGGCCCCTTGTGATGTCCACTACCCTCTGTAGCGCCTTGTGGTCAAATGCAGAACAGTTGCCAACCAGGCAGTAATGCAACTGGTCAGGATGCTCTTGATAGTGCACCTGTATAACTTTTTGAGGATCTGGGGACCCATGCCACATCTTTACAGTCTCCTGAGGGGGAAAAGGTGTTGTCATGCCCTCTTCACAACTGTCTTCATGTGTTGGTACCATGATAGTTTATTGGGGATGTGGACACCAAGGAACTTGAAGCTCTCGATCTGCTCCACTTCAGCCCCATTGATGTTAATGGGGATCTGTTTGTCCCTGCCTCTTCTATAGTCCACGATGAACTCCTTTGTCTTGCTCACATTGAGGGAGAGGTTGTTGTCCTGGCACTACACTGCCAGGTCTCTGACCTCCTCCCTATAGGCTGTCTCATCATTGTCGGTGATCAGGCCTGCCACTGTTGTGTCATCAGCAAACTTAATGATGGTGTTGGAGTTGTGCTTGGCCATGAAGTCGTGGGTGTACAGGAGGGGACTGAGCATGCACCCCCATGGGGCCCCAATGTTGAGCATCATCATAGCGGATGTGTTGTTACCTACCCTTGTCACCTGGGGTGGCCTGTCAGGAAGTCCAGGATCCAGTTGCCGAGGGAGGTGTTTAGTCCCAGGGTCCTTTGCTTAGTGATGAGCTTTGTGGGTACTATGGTGTTGAGCGCTGAGCTGTATTCGATGAACAGCATTCTCACGTTCCTTTTGTCCAGGTGGGGAAGGGTAGTGTGGAGTGCGATTTAGATTGTCATCTGTGGATCTGTTGGGGGCGGTATGCGAACTGGACTGGGTCTTGAGTTTCCGGCATGGTGGTGTTGATGTGAGCCATGACCAGCCTTTCAAAGCACTTCATGGCTACCGACGTGAGTGCTATGGGGCGATAATCATTTAGGCCAGTTACCTTCGCTTTATTGGGCACAGGGACTATGGTGGTCTGTTTGAAACATGTAGGTATTACAGACCCGGTCAGGGAGAGGTTGAAAATGTCAGTGAAGACACTTTCCAGTTGGTCCGCGCATGCTTTGAGTACACGTTCTGATAATCCGTCTGGACCCACAGCTTTTTGAATGTTGACCTGTTTATTAAAGGTCTTGCACACATCGGCTACGGAGAGTGTGATCACACGGTCGTTCGGAACAGCTGGTGCTCTCATGCATGCTTCAGTGTTGCTTGCCTCGAAGCTGGTATAAAAGGCACTTAGCTTGTCTGGTAGGCTGCAGTCAGCATGCCAATTTCACGCTCCCTCAAAACTTGAGACATCTGTGGCGTTATGTAGTGTGACAACACAAGGTGCCCCTGTGTAATGATCATTCTGTTTAATCAGCTTCTTGATATGCCACACCTGTCAGGTGGATGGATTATCTTGACAAAGGAGAAATGCTCACTAACAGGGATGTAAACACATTTGTGGAAAATTTCTGGGGTCATTTGTTTCAGCTCATGAAACACTTTACATGTTGCGTTTATATTTTTGTTCAGTGTACAATGTTTACAGAGCTGTCTGCCAAGGCTTCCTTACAGTGCCATGGCAACCACGGAATTCAATGAAAGGTTGCTATGACCTCATTTTGGTTTCTGAACAGGGAGGCTGATACACAGTTGTCCTCTGACACAGACCTTGAGGACCCTGATGTCAAAAATGCTAAGCTTGGGAAAGGAAAGGTGAGAATTGCATCTAAAATCCTCTATCAACACAAGAAAGCCATAATAAGTTGGCTATGGCCACGTACTCTTATTCATTTGTGCACACACAATGTACACTGACACTTTACATGGTATCCTTGTCTGTTCTAGGCGGGTAAGAAGGGGAAGAAAGCCCCTGGAGAGAAGGGAAAGGGTGGTGCAGCGAAGGGTGCTGGCCTTGGCCGGGTGAATGGTCACCACCAGGAGAATGGGATGGAGAACATGACCCTGTTCGAGGTGGTGAAAATGGGGAAGAGTGCCACGCAGGTTGGTAGAAACTTTTTTTTTATTAGACAATGTAATTCTCAAAGCATGTTGGAGATTATAGTATTTTCATATTAAAGTGATGGTGAATGGGTGTCTTTTCTTTTAGTCTGTCGTTGATGACTGGATTGAGTCTTACAAGAACGATCGAGACATTGCACTCCTGGACTTGATCAACTTCTTCATCCAGTGCTCCGGCTGTAAAGGTAGGCACCCAGAGTGGATTGAATAGAGTACTAAACCCTGAGAAAGTAGTTTCTAAATAATTTTGCATCCATTACTTGTGATTATTGAGCGAGTTAAGATTTTATGGTTATTCTGTTTTATTTTGCTACAGGTGCTGTCAGTGCAGAGATGTTCAGGCACATGCAAAACTCTGAAATAATCAGGAAGATGACTGAGGAGTTTGACGAGGTACTGTCTGATGGTACACTTACTGTACGTCGTTATTTATGCCTCTGTCTATAGGGTCAATCTACACGTTATTCTCTATTTTTCTCTCTCTCTCTCTCTGTGATCATATAGGACAGCGGGGACTACCCGTTAACCATGGCAGGGCCACTGTGGAAGAAGTTCAAGTCGAGCTTCTGTGAGTTTATCGGGGTGCTGGTGCGGCAGTGTCAGTACAGCATCATCTATGATGAGTACATGATGGACACGGTTATCTCGCTGCTCACGGGCCTGTCTGACTCTCAGGTCCGAGCCTTCAGACACACCAGCACCCTGGCAGGTCAGTACTAACACAACATAGACACTGGGCAGTTGAGGGAGGGCTGCAGTTTAAGCACTGTTAAACTACTAGCTTGATGTATGTAATGCTATCTTTTATGGGGGATATGTTGTGTGTCTATATGTAGGCCTGTTCAATATACCTTGACTTGATGGCCAGTCTGCATTAATAGTGCCTTATTAATTAGTAGATGTCACTCAAGTCAGTTGTTGTCTCTACCAGCCATGAAGTTGATGACCGCCTTGGTGAACGTGGCTCTGAACCTGAGCATCAACATGGACAACACTCAGAGGCAGTACGAGGCAGAGAGGAACAAGGTCATGGCCAAGAGGGCCAATGATAGGCTGGAGCTCCTTTTACAGAAGCGTAAAGAGGTGAGTAGGTTCCTCTTATGGTGCCTGAGCTGTTACCTGGTCCTAACAATTCTAACCTGACCATTTAAATATGTATATTTCAAAAGGAAAAGGCACATCGCTCACTCACCAATTAAAGCATATTATTTTATTTTAACATCTAAAAGCTTGACGTTTTTGGCCTTCATTAATTGCCTTCATCCAAACCAGTTTCTGATGAAGTCCTGAACGTCAGACTTTTAATAGTGAGCGAGCGAGCGATGCGCCTTTTCAATTCTGATTTTTATTTTGTTGCTCCTCGACTCGCGTTGGTTGTGCACCCTCCTCTTCTTTCCATTTAGAAATCTTAAAGGCATTTTTTATTTGAAATGTCTCTATTTTCAGCTTCAAGAAAATCAAGACGAAATTGAAAACATGATGAATGCGATTTTCAAAGGAGTGTTTGTTCACAGATATCGGTATGTATTGTAATTTGTCATCTTTCTACATGCAGAACAATGAATCCAATTAGAACTGTCATGGATTATGCATTATATTTACAATCATGTATTGTTTTAGGGCGGAAATGATTAATGTTTTTTATGTAGTTAGGTTTTTTATTAAAGTTAGGGGGTCTGAAAAGAGAACTGTGATGTCAGAGAGTTAGATCTCTCAATGTGGAAATCACCTTCAGTGGCATGGAAGGCATACAGCAGCTGAGATGTGCAGACTGGTCTTTCACTGAGCTGTTCCAAGGCTCTGTGGCGCCCTCTTGTGCTAAACAGGCAGCAACGGTTGCTAAGGCAGAACAGCTCATCATGGCACAGCATGTGCCACTGATATCTGATCTAAGTAGGCTTTTAAAACTGCCTCTGGCTGTACCACTTAAGCTTTTCTAATGAATCCTCTTTTACTGCCCTGCCTTAAGTATCAAATAATTGAATTGACCAGTGAGCATGATGGGTCTGTGAATAAGTCTGGACATTTCTTCTCTGTTTATCAGTGATGCCATAGCTGAAATCCGTGCAATTTGCATTGAGGAGATTGGGGTATGGATGAAGATGTACAGTGATGCTTTTCTCAATGACAGTTATCTGAAGTATGTCGGATGGACCATGCATGACAAGGTGAGCCATGCAATATGTCAAATCGCATTTGTGGGAGTGGTAAAATGTTGCCAGTACAGTCTCTTGTATTCAAGTAAGATGTACTGTGTATTTCAATAGTAGGTTTATTATCAGGGTTGAAATGCTACAGCAGGGGTTCCCAAACCTTTTCACTTGGGGCCCCCCTTCCAGCATTGGGGAACATACCGTGCCCCTCTCTAAACACACGCCATGTCTATTTCTATGGGCACAAGCACTGTTCATGACACAAACTGTTCACCCCCTTCTTGTTGGTGGAGAGAATTTTGCAGATTTAAAATCTTATTTCCTGCAATTCTACACTTTTTTTTATGGGGAGCAAAGAAAATGTTGCAGTTTTAAAGCTAATTGTCTTGCAAATGTATATATTTTGCCATGTCTAATGTATATTCATGATATTTGAGTGACTAAACATTTACAGTAACAAAAACATTAGCTGACATGGGCTAGTTATACATAGCTCTCTAAGGTGATAGGTCCTAAATGAACCTATTAAAACTCACGGACGATTAGTAAAGCTTAAACCAAGTTTTTTCACCCATTGTGTCATACAGCTGCATAAGAAAAAATACATATTCACACAAGAACTGATATTTAACCCTTTCTCCTATGCTGAGTCTTCTACACATCTGAACAGCCAGTGCATCTCTTTTGCTAGACAGAACCTTAGTGATATCTGTTCTTCCTCACTTCATCTGACCTGACTTTGGCCCCAAATTGCTCACTCCTCCCCAACTCACGGCTGTCATGTTGACTTGCACCAGACTGTGTCTCTTCTCCTCCCATATGATCCCTGATGGTTAACAATGACATTTTCAGACAGAATATAAACGTTACACATTGCCTTCTCTCCCTCAGTGACATGAATAAGTATATTTCATATTTTCAGAAGCCAACAGAGGTATGTAATGACTAACATGACAAGAGGAACTGATGATGCACTAACTCATTTCGAAATTGCACCTTTTGCATTCTACTATTACAACTTTCAAGAGTCAGTTTAAAGCTGCACTGAGTTCCCGCACCCCCCCACAGTTTGGGAACCACTGAGCTACAGCATTGAGATTTGAACGTTGTGGTTACAACATTGTCTTCCCTGTGACTGCAGCAAGGTGAAGTGCGTCTCAAGTGTCTGACTGCGCTCCAGGGCCTGTACTATAACCGGGAGCTCAACACTCGGCTGGAGCTTTTCACCAGCCGCTTCAAGGTAGGTCAGGCACTCAACCATCTCACCACTGACTGGGAAATCCTATACATAACATACCACATCGTGGTTGGCCAGATGTTGACTTTCCTGTCATTGACAGGACCGCATTGTGTCGATGACTCTGGATAAGGAGTATGATGTTGCAGTGCAAGCCATAAAACTTCTGACTCTTGTCTTGCAGTAAGTATTCCGCAAAACATGTTAATATTGCAAATGTATTAGTGTTCAGTACTCCGTGACCCCTGACCCTCCGCTGACCCCGTTGAGACCTTAGAGCCCTGTCTCTGTTGTTGTCACATTGCAGTAGCAGTGATGAGGTCCTGACAGCAGAGGACTGTGAGAGTGTCTACCATCTGGTCTACTCTGCTCATCGACCTGTGGCTGTGGCTGCAGGAGAGTTCCTCTATAAGAAGTAGGTCTCACACCGGCTGTCTGAAGCTGTGGTGGAAGCTGAATTGTGATTAAAGCCCTATTTGATTTGGAAATGCCTCCATGCTGAGAAATTGAAGTTAGTTTGAGAGTTATCCAGCAGCATTTAGCCTGACCTCAATGTTGTCCTGTTCTTAGGCTTTTCAGCCATCGAGGTCCAGAGGAGGAAGGGATGCCCAGGAGGGGCAGGCAGAGCGTCAACGGGAACCTCATCAAGACCACCGTCTTCTTCTTCCTGGAGAGTGAGGTGTGTTCAGGCTCCATGTAGAGTCTCTGTCTGTTTGAAGTGACCTACATGGGGCACGTGTTTCGGTTGTGAAAATCTCTGAACGTTTGCAGCTCCATGAGCACGGGGCCTACCTGGTGGACAGTCTGTGGGAGTGTGCAGGGGAGCTGCTAAAAGACTGGGAGAGCATGATCAGCCTGCTGCTGGATGAGCCCATGCCAGGGGAGGAGGGTAAGGAGGAGCACCAAGCACTTGCACACAAACACACACTGTTGTTCACACTGTCCTATCTCATCAACATGTTTGTCCCTGTCCAGCCCTGACTGACCACCAGGAGACTGCTCTGATAGAGATCATGCTGTGTGCCATCCGCCAGGCCTGTGAGTGCCACCCTCCAGTGGGCAGAGGCACAGGGAAGAGGGTGAGTGCTGCTTGGCATATACCAATGTAAGCCCCTCAGTGGTCAACTCTAGTACTAGTGAGCTCTCAAGGCTCTATTCTCAGAAGCCATCTTTGAACATTCACTCTGATGACTGAGGTTATATGAAATCCTTTCATATAACATGATTGTGATGTAATTTGGCTATTCTGAAAATGATCCTAGGTCTTGACAGCGAAGGAGAAGAAAACCCAGCTGGATGACCGGACGAGAATCACTGAGATTTTCGCTGTGGCGTTGCCTCTGTTGTTGGCTAAGGTCAGTTATCAAGTCATATAAACGACTGTCACTTGACAGTCTACACACAGCTGCTATATAGAACTCAGCCCCTGGGACCGCCAGATAGATGACCTCTTACTCAACCCTCAGTATCTTGTAGCTCCCCTCACCCTCTCCATCTTTTCCTCACAGTACTCTGTTGATGCTGAGAAGGTGACCAACTTACTGCAGCTGCCGCAGTTCTTTGACCTGGAAATCTACACCACTGGTCGATTGGAAAAGGTTTGTGAATTGTCTGACATTTCTGGACCTCAACTAATCCTACCGTACCTTAGATTGTTAACGGTAAGTTATTCACACTGTCATTGCGGCCGAATGTAGTTTGAGACCTCGCATCCCTTTGCCCTCTGTTTGTGTGCAGCACTTGGAGTCGTTGCTGCGTCAGATCAGGGAGGTGGTGGAGAAGCACACAGAGACTGACGTGCTGGAGGCGTGCTCCATGACCTACCACGCTCTCTGCAACGAGGAGTTCACCATCTTCAACAGGGTGGACATTGCCAGGTCCCAGCTACTGGATGAGCTGGTGGACAAGTTCAACAGACTCCTGGAGGACTTCCTACAAGAGGTGGGCTCACATGGCTTCGTGGTTCAGGGACTGTTTGAGATCAGATTTACAACTGTTCGTCAGATTTAATGATATTTAAAGACTACAGGACACTGAACCTTCAGAGTATTTCTTGTAGGGTTTTGTAATTTTGTAAGGTAGTACTTGTGTTCTATTGAGACTGGAATTGTACATTTGAGTGGGATTTCACTAGACAGTTATCTGTTGTTTCAGGGTGAGGAACCAGATGAGGATGATGCCTACCAGGTCCTGTCCACACTGAAGAGGATCACTGCGTTCCACAAGTAAGGCCTCGATCAAGATTTAACGACTAATGTGTAATCCAAACATTTGCCAGTGAACGGTAGATAAATCAGAACTCCTTATCTGACTAGATTGTGTTTCTCTCTCCTCTGCAGTGCGCATGACCTCTCTAAATGGGACCTGTTCACCAGCAACTATAAGCTATTAAACACAGGACTTCAGAATGGTGATATGCCTGAGCAGGTACCTAAAGCATAACCCTGTTATCCCTTTAAACTCACCTAATCTCAATTCTTTACTATCACTTACCTTGTAATACTCTCTTTCCCAGATTGTCATTCATGCGATGCAGTGCACACACTATGTTATCCTGTGGCACCTAGCCAAGGTTTCAGAGGGCAGCTCCACAAAGGTAAATACACTGTTATCAGTGACTAATGACTATCCGCTTTCTACAAATGCTAGTGACAATTATGCCTGGATAATGAATGTGGTTTACTGCTTAAATAGTGAGCACTGAATACTGAGAATATCTGTTGTGTTTCCAGGCGGACATGGTGACCCTGAGGAAGCAGATGAGGGGTTTCTGTCTGATGTGCCAGAGCTACCTCACCAGTGTCAACACCACCGTCAAAGAGCAGGTGGGTTGTTCCTACATCATGTCAGATCGCTGGACTTAGACACATTTTCCCATATGGTGTGTGTTCACTATTCAGTGAGTGCTAAAAAGTTGCTGTGCTGGCTGATTACTGTAATGCCTCGATCACACCGACAGCGTCATTGCGTAAAACGGTACGTAGCATCATCTGGATATGTGTGCAACAAAAGTTCAACCTTCACCTGCTGCCATTTCTGTCAAGCCGTCTACACATACAGTCTGATGCATGTGTTGAATAAATCCAACGTCTGCACCACACAGAACGCACTGCAACTGCCTCTGCAACGCATTGCTGCAAGGTTAACGCAGCGTTCCATTGGAGAGGAATGTACTTCTGCTGTACCAAACACAATGACGCTGTCGGTGTGATCGAGGCATAAAGCACTTAGTGTTTTCCCTTAAGTACATGGAGTAGCCAGCCAGGGAGTTCTGGGCTGGGGGGTGCAGGGGGTACATGCCCCCCTGGAATTGTATTTTTCAGAACTATCTCTGCCTTCTAATGCCTTGATTCCATCTGAAATACACAGCTGAATTATTGAATACTTTAATGACTTTACCTCCCAGATTGGTAAAAATGTGTTGTGGTATTGAGTAGGAAGACATGACTGAAAATGTATGAGTTGAGTTGGTTAGTTGTTTTGGATATCGCCTAGGCCTTTATGATCAGGACAATTTTCTACGTAAGATAACCTTTTTTAACATTAAACCTGTCTTCTCTTGATGAAAGTCATATTTACAGTTTTTCTGCAACATATGAATTGCCACAATGATGTTTGTTATTCAAATGATGTATTTTATTGGCTCTGCTGCTGTGGACATTTAGGGTAAGGAAACCAACGTGTCATTTTGTAATTTGACAGTTTGGCCTGTCAGTCAATCACTGGGGGTGGGATTGTCAGGGGAGGGGGCAGGATATTTGTGAGTCAAGGAGTTGGTAGGGTTTCAGACCTGTCAATCAATCACCGTGGGTGGGACGTTGAGGGAAAGTGGTAGATTAGTAATCTAGTCAGAAACTAGTTTAGATTACTATTTCAATTTATTTTTTGTGGCAAAAACCTAAGAAAAAAAGTTTGTTCTGTCAAGTCCACATGGGCTCCCTATTGAGAAACAATATAGAATTGTGGGAAATATGGTTTTAAATGCAAAAATTGTCAGGGGTTGGACCCCCGCCAGATTGTGCATTCTCACAAATACACAAAGTCAGGCACCAATGAATAAACCTACAGGTATGATTATAGAATGAAGCAGGTGTTAAATATGGGCTTTGCTACCCAGAAAGCAGCAGTTGATTAGGCTACTCCATTGTCGACACTAATCAAATCAATAGGCCTGTATTAATATATTTCATAATACCATACCATGTGTCGTAAAATATGCTGTTATAGCTTTCAATCTGTTTTCTTTTATCATTTGGACCAGAATGAGGCTCTCTCTCCACTACTATTGTTCCTGCAGTGAGGAGTCAACATCTTTGTCTAATTCTTTCCAAATTTATCTGCAGATAATCGCCAAAAGCTACTGCACAAACATCATTCCTGCAGACTGTTTTTACTAACGTTGCATTGGTTTACATTTTTTATGTTTTTATTTTATCTGAGCGGTAGTTCTCTGCTTGCTTTTTGACTGCGAAAGTGATCTTGACTCAAAGGTTGGTTACCGCTGACCTGACATCTGTTCAAACAATAGCCATTTCTTCGGGAACAACCCATCACTAGACTACACTGACGAGTCATTTTAGCGGTCACTGGCAAGTCTCGACATGGGCTTTGAATTTTTGGAAGAAACATACAAGATCTTTGGTTTACTCCTGATGTGACATATCACTACGTTGTATAATTTAAGCAAAAGGATATAGGAGATTGACTTTATTCAGTCAGTTTGACACTTTTAATAATAAACGAGTCAACACTTGTTCTTTCTGTCGTCAATCAAACCACAGTAATAGCCTATGCGCCCCGACTCCGTGGCTGTGTAGGCCTGTGAAACACGCAAAAGAAAATAAATGATTCCATCACAAAACAATAAGTGGATTTCAACTCATCATTACATCTTATGGGACGTGTCAGTTCACTCACGGGAAACGATGAAGCAGCATCATCCTCTGAAATGAAATTTGACTGCAGCCAAGCACAGCGTACATAAATAACATGGGTATCGAGAGGCAGGACAGACGGCAGACTGACAAACCAGCAGTTTCCCTGTCATCGCCCACTTTATTACTGACAGGTGTCTGTTCTATCAATAGATCACTCAAAGATGTATATCGTTCATTTTAGTGGGAGACGGGTATACAGACTTTTCTGATTAGCGAATTGAAATGTTTTAATGGTAGAAAAAAAAAGCCTAGTTAATTTATCAAGTGGAAAAAGTAGGCAGCTTACAACAAGTCTGTTATCGGCTATTTAGCCGATGGCCAGCGCTTATGGACAACACTGAGCCCTGTGTGGCAACTGTTAACATGAAAAGGCTTTGTAACTAAATGTGATTGATTGATTGACTGTGTTCCAGGCCTTCACCATCCTGTGTGACGCCCTGATGATCTTCAGCCACCAGATTGTGTCGTCGAGCCGGGAGCAGCTGGAGGCTCTGATCTACACGCCAGACTCCTCTCTGCAGGCCGAGCTGCTCAACTTCATCCTGGACCACGTCTTCATCGACCAGGACGACGACAACAACAGCACAGGTCAGACACAGTCCCCTTTCAGACAGTCACCATACAGGACAGACACAGTCCCCTGGCAGAGAGTCACCATATAGGCCAGACAGCCCCCACCCTCACACAGCCCCTTGGCAGACAGTCACCATACAGGCTAGACGGAGCCCACCCTCACACAGTCACCATACAGGCCAGACAGCCCACCCTCAGACAGTCACCGTACAGGCCAAACAGCCCACCCTCAGACAGTCACCGTGCAGGCCAAACAGCCCACCCTCAGGCATCACAAGTCAGACATCAACTCAGCCCACCTTGCAGCTAGTCACAACACAAGGAGACAGCTGAGAAGGGCTTTTAATGTGAACACACGTCTTAAATATGTAGTAGAACACCAGAGCTCTTTCTGAGTTGAAGCGAACACCTTATATGGAGACCTGAATGATGACATTTTGCAAGGGGTTACTTATCGCAGTTGTAAATGAGAACTTGTTCTCAACTGGCCTACCTGGTTAAATAAAGGTGAACTAAAAAAGAAACCAAAATCACACATTTTAAAAATGTCTTAATTTTATCAGATGGGCAGCATGATGATGAAGCCAGTAAAATCGAGGCTTTACACAAGAGGCGGAACCTGCTGGCAGCGTACTGCAAACTGATCATTTACAATGTAGTGGAGATGAACACTGGAGCTGATATCTTCAAGCAGTACATGAGGGTATGTCTGGCCTCCTACAATATTTATCCCTTAACAAAACCATTCATGTGCTATTCCCAATCGATTACATGTGTTTTTCTCTGTAGTACTACAACGACTATGGAGATATCATCAAGGAAACGATGAGTAAAACAAGACAAATTGACAAGATCCAGTGTGCCAAGACCCTCATTCTGAGTTTGCAGCAGGTAGGAGCCTTGGAGGCATTAACGTTCATTGAAAGTATTGTCTTCATTTTGTACATTGAGCATTTTGATGATTAATTTTAAAGTTGCAACACTTTTCTCTTTCAGCTTTTCAATGAGATGTTATCTGACCTCGGCTGCAACTTTGACCGCTCGTCGTCGTCCTTCTGCGGCATTAAAGAACTGGCCCGACGTTTCTCGTTGACCTTTGGCCTGGATCAGCTGAAGACCAGAGAGGCTATCGCCATGTTACACAAGTAAGCCTGCAGAAAATGTAAAACTCATCCTCTGAGTAGTAATCAATAAGCCCAAAGGTTTAACAGTTCTGTAGGCATGCTTTAATTTGAGGCTTCTCAACATCCCAGAACTGTTGAAGTATTTACAGCTCAATACTTCAATCCATTCCTTCCTAAACATGTTGTCTTGTGCTGCACTTGCTGCAGGGATGGAATCGAGTTTGCCTTCAAGGAGCCCAGTCCCCAGGGAGAGGGAAACCCTCCTCTCAACCTAGCCTTCCTGGACATTCTCAGCGAGTTCTCCTCTAAACTGCTGCGTCAGGACAAGAAGACTGTGTAAGTCAGAGGAAACTGTTATACTTATTTTTCTGTGCAGTCAGTGACTGTCTTATCCGAAGCCAGACAGACCACAGCTATACTAGATCAGGCATAGTCATTGCGCAGCTCACGAGCCACATGCGTCTCTCTGCGACTTAATTGGCGGCTTGTGGCAATAATGTAAAAACATTTAGTTGTTTTTTTCCTCATTCAGCTGAATGTGCTGCATAGTTCATGGAACCGTGGTTACATGAGTTACCTTATTAGCAACTGGGACAAACGGAGCTGTAAAATCAGTTTCTAGCGCATATTGGAATAACTTTCCAATACTTTTATGATGATCACTCCAAAGAATATTTCATTCAGACTAAAATTTGCCATTACCCGTTTTGACATATCTTCTACTATAACTTTTGTTGAGATAATAGCGATAAGGTCAGATTCTAAAGATTCACCAATTGTCCTAAAATAGAGAATCAGATAATCAAATAGCTTGATGGGCCATGTTAATAGTATCTTAAATATCATGTATAAATCTAATTAATATCAAGTATGAATCAATTTGACTTTGGGACCTCCCAACCCCCATCCTCCGATGGGTATGGGAGCTTGCACCGTGATTTTGTTTACAAGAGTGGCTCCCTCTGAGATATTGGTGACTACCACTGCACTAGATGATGGATGTTGAGTTGTGGTCCTCTGTCCCCTGTCCCCTGCAGTCACCTCTACCTGGAGCGGTTTATGACCTTCCAGATGGCCTTGCAGCGAGAGGACTGCTGGCTGCCCCTCATCTCCTACAGGAACTCCCTGCAGGCCGGAGGGGACGACGACACCATGTCCGTCATCAGTGGCTACAGCAGCCGAGGTTCCAGCATCAGGAGCAAGAAGGCTAAGCCAGCCAGCACCGGGAAGAGGAAACTGCCTGAAGGTGAGGGTCCGACACAGAGCCACAGAACAGCACAGGCAACATACTATGACGCAAGGGCATTGAAAGCTCAATGTTTAGTGATATGAAATACACAACAACTTGTGTTCCTGAATCTGGCACCTGCAGCACAATGTCAGATCATTGATCAGGGACAAACAGATGCTAAAAGCCTGTCCAAGCAATACAATAAATCTATCCAAATGATCAATTAGATTTTCACTTGGGAATAACTTGTTGAATGGAAATGAGATATTTATGAATTGAGGCGAGTGTTTGCTAGACGTTATGAGATGTTGGCATTATAAAAAGCCAGTCCGTTAAGATGGGGATCATCAACTAGATTCAGCCGCGGGGCGATTATTATTTTTTTCTTTCTCAGCGGATTGTCAGGGGCAGGAACATAATTACAAATAATTTGTTGGCAGCAAATTGACCGCAAGAAGCCCAAACAGATCTAATGTTTCACTAAAACATAAAAATGTCAAACTTTGTCTACATTTGTATACAATCACGTTTCTCTCTATTATGAATGGGAATACTTGGGAACAGATATCTTAAATTAAGATCACTTGGAGCTGATTTCCTAGTGTTTTTAGTCTGTCCAACAACAAAAATATATATTTTGCTCAGAAAGCTTGGGGTGGCCAAATAAAACCACCCACGAGCCAAATATGTCTCGCCAGTTGGGGAACCCTGCGCTAAGATGTCTCGATCTGAGCAGTGAGTAGTCCGCCCGCTGTATAACAACCTCATTAAACCCCATGAAACCCTTGCTATTGCAACAGAGGAGAGTAGCAGCTGCAGTACAGACGCTGTGTGGATGAACCGGGAGCAGAATGTGCAAACGCCAGTGATGATGCCCTCGCCGCATCTCAGCTCCACTGTGTTGAGGGACCCCAAGAAAATGAGGCCGGAGGAGAGTTACATGGGCGTCTACAGCATAACATCCGAGCAGCAGCAACAACCGCTGCCCCCCCAGCAGCAGCACCATCAGACCCCCATGGACTACAAGTACGGAACACCTTTCTATGGCTCAACACCTTTTGATTCTCATGAGTATCTTTGGCTATTCATTGTAGGGTGTCCACTCTGCCCAGAGTGGGTGAAATGCCCTTTGATGATTACATGTATTTTCTTATGTTAGTTATAAAATACGTTTTACCAAGACATATGATTATTCATGTTCATTAGCGTTATATCCAAAAACTCTGATTTTATAACCTAATACATCTGATAATAAGCACTGAGCTCTGTTGACATAGCGGTGCAGGTTTCTCATAACACATTTTGAGGATTTAACTTTTTGTGGTCGTCGTCTTTAATGTTGTTTCCGAAGGTTCACAAAAAGCTAAATTAGCATGACACGAGCTGAATTAAATGCAAAAGGCTTTGTAAATAAATGGCTAGGTATAGGCTCAGTGCTCCGTTGACATTTCAGAGACGCTTGTTTTTGTGAGAAATCTTCTAAAATTAACAGGAATTTTTATTAATATGAAAATCGTATTCTAAAATATGAAAATACTACATGTCACATCTGAATATCGATATCCATTTTACCTCTATATTGTTTTATGTCCTGCGGATTCGAGAAGAAAGATGAGGAGTTCAACGGGAAAGTGAGCCTGTCAGGTAGCCAGTAGCCTTCATTTTTGCATAGAATCCAACCTATTTTTTTACGCGATGCAATTTTCCATATTTTTTTTCTTGCTAGCTTTTTTTTCTTCAAAAGATGCATTTTTGATTGGACACCCTAGCCATTGTAATGTTACTTATCTACGTATGCGATGTTATCACAATTAATGATATATTCAATGAAACCGCTGAAGTTCACCTCTTGTTTGAATAAGTATGACTGTCTGTGTTAATGCTTCGGTCTCTGTTTTCAGTACCCAGGTGACCTGGATGCTAGCCCAGAGACAGCAGGCAGAGGCCCGGCAGCAGCAGGAGCGAGCCAGCATGCAGTATGCCAAGATGAGAAGCCACATGCAGCATGCAATGTAAAACGGCACTTCTCTTCCAGACCACAGTGGTGTTTCAACCCCAGTGTAGTACATAGTAATTTACTGCCATGTGTATTTAGTTATTCGTGGCCATGTCTTTGACCCTCTAGCCGCCGCAGTTCAGGACTCATGGAGGACGATGAGGAGCCAATAGTAGAGGATGTAATGATGTCATCAGAGGACCGTTTGGAAGATCTCAACGAGGGCATGGATTTCGACACTATGGATATTGATCTGGTAAAATACACTCAATGATGTTTATTTTCTCACTAGTAGTTCATTTATGAATATTACTGCTTTGGTGTTTCTTCTTACTCTGCTGTTATTGTTTAGCCACCATCGAAAAATCGTAGGGAGAGATCGGAGCTGAAGCCTGACTACTTTGACCCTTCTTCCATCATGGATGATTCGGTGGGTATTGGTTTGTTATTGAGAGTAAAATGATATCTACATTGTTAAAGATAATGTATAACAAACCATATGATTTACAATAATAGTGGCCGTGTTGATACCTAGTTAGTTAGTGTCTTTGGTATACATATGCTCATGGAAACGCTATACTCATATTCTTCAATTCACTTTTCCATAATATACAGCAAGTAATTTAAAAACTAAAATGGATTTTCCTTCCTTTTAGGTCCTCAATGTTTCAATGTTCTAAGCTGATCTGCATGAAGAGGACACTGTGTTGTCACCGAAAACCTTTTTGATGACGAGAAGTATTCTCTGTAGAGAACTGCTTTAAGATAAGCTCATGGGACTATTTGCTTGTGAGGCAGCAATGGATGCCCTTTCGACTCATGTTTGAATTTCACCTTTACTTTTGTCAATCAATGGGCAGGTTTTTGTGTCATGTAAATACGTAGTGTCTGACATACTTTTAAAACATAAAATCTGGCATGGCATGTAGCCATATATTAAAACATATACAGTAAGAGAAAATGTGAAATGTCTTCATATTGTTGGAAGGCCTTACCGCAAATATTGTTGGAACTCCTTACCGCAAATATGAAATACCAGTCATGGTATTTTTTTAAAGGTTAATCTGTTCTGCTTTTATAACATGTAGAAGACTTTGATTTATAGATATTTTGTAATGACAATCAGATGTAAATCAGTACTTTATAATCATGTTATTACTCATAGAGAGTACAGAAATGACCTTTGTAATGGAATTTCTGGTGGGTAACAACAGATGTGGCCTGCAATTTATTTCTTTTTTTCCAGTGTTATAGATGAGACCTCTTGATGAACTGATAATGCCCAAATGCCATTTGACCAATTGACAGGCTTAGTTTGAATTCTGATTTGCTTTTAAAGGTTTGATGATTTGAATGCTGTGTGACTTTTTGAAGAGTGGTACAAATGTATACTGTGCAGAGGGGTTGTATAAAAGAGCGGTCGAAATGTTCTCTGTTGTCTGTAAGAGAAAGCTTGTTATAGAATGTTTCTAAAACACAACATTTAAGAGTTTGGATTAGCTATCATGGTATCATAATATATTATTATATATAATGACATATTATACAGTTATAAAAATGTGTAATATATTGTGAATCGGTGCTCATTTTATATTAGTTCAGTTTTTGTTAATTTGAAATTCAATTTAGGAAAAGGTTCAATAGAATGTAAACTGGTTTAAATTAACCTAACTAATGTGCAGTTATATATAAGAATTTACCTTTGTATATGTATGGTTTTGTTTGTCTTTTCTAAGGATTCTTGTTTGAATAACTTTTCTTTACCTCTATGTACATTAGGTTGGTTTGCGGTTCCCAACAAGCTTTTTTGGAGGAATAAAATTGTAATCATGAATATTGTAAATTATAGTTTTATAAACAGCTTAAAACACAGCCTCCTTTTTTAAAAGCAAAAATGTCACATCAAAATCTAAATACGAAACTACAAACCAGAGTTTCATATTTTTCATTATTTAGATTGTAGCAAGGTTAGACAGTAAATAAATAAATAATTGAAATGCATAATTTCACTTAAATATGATGTATGCGTCATACTGTCATTTTGATATTTTCCTTTCTGTTGTCCTTGCATTGAACTGCTGAAAGTGTGCATACGTCTGTATGTGTATGTATACACACATAGATATATATATTCAAATGTATATACATATGTGTTTTTTATTCTATTTACAAAGTGTCCACTGTACCAAATATGGTTTGTATTTATGTCTGGAGACAGTAACTTTTTGAACAAAATAAACCCCCTGCAATTGTGTGATGATTTGAGTGTTGTTATCGGTTTTTAGTAGGTCTATAGAGCTCACCAGCTTGTATTCCCAAAACCCATAAATGAGTTACCTCTAGTTTGTTCAGCCTTCCCTATGGGGGAAAAAAAAAACAGGGTTTTGGAATATACACAGGAAATAAAGTCTGAGGTTAACACAGGTTTAGGAGATCTTATCTGTTTTGTTTTATAAGATAATAGCACTCAACATTCACTTTAATTATGAAGCCTTTGTTGTTTCTAATAACATGATTCAAAATTCACAATATGACATTAGCTCATGAAGATTATCTTATAGAACTAAACGTATAAGATCTAAGCCTGTTTACCACAGACCTTATTTTCTGCGGTAATCTAAAACCCATACAAAAAAAAACATACAAAAATATTTTCTCTATAGGCTTTGACCAAAGAACCATGGAGTTAGTGCCTACAAAAAGACAACATTACTATTTCTCTCTTACACTTAAATTACTCCAGGACGAGTGCAGTATAGTCGTCACTGGTTGTGTGACCCTGGTTTGAATCACCTGCCTCAGGGGTTGCTACACTGGTGTCAGCACTGGGATGGTGATCATGGAGATCACTAAAGGATGAATGTGGGTATTTTTAAAGAGTAAGGAAGCCAATGTTACAATAATGGGGATATGGGTAATATTTGAGGTGTTGTGAGACTTCTATGTATGCACATACACACATCCTCCATGGAGACATGATAGGCAATGTGATACGTTAACAACTGGATTTGACCTTCACTGCCCCGAATTTGCATCAATACTGTTGATACACTGCAATTGAGAAGCTCCCAGCATCCCATAATCATCACATGTATTCAACACATGTCATATGCTCTGAAGTGACAGAGAAGCTAAAGAAAGCCTACAACCCAGTGGAGCTGTACAGCATAATTTGTTATCCTTACACTAGTATACGTCATATTATATATTTTTTTATTGTAGCTTGGTTATTTTAGGCTTCCAACAGTTATTTGTGGTTACATTTGACTGGAAGACCTGAAATGTATTCGGCGTCCCACGATGCACTGGTTTGCATTCTTTGACCCGGCATTCAGCTAGACATCCGGGCTATGTGTGGTATTTTGGGGAAGATGGCGACACTTATCCTGCCTGCTGATTGGATCAAAAACTGGGAAAAATCTGGAAAACACGAGTTGTAAGTTGTACTATATTGTTAAATTGTGAAGACGAATGTCTTGTTTCATTTTCCATAAGGGTTGTTGAGCCATGCAACCAGTTCCCATCGTTATCCTCGTACGAGACCTGGGCAATCTCGCAATGTGAATTAGCAAACCTAGCATGCTAACTAGCTAACCCTACTTCAAACAGTGAGGCCATTTCACAATAGCAAGATACCGTTGCTGGGGTTCAATAATTGTGTTAGAAATTATAGTTTGGTACAGAATTCGACAGATTCCATATGGGATTGATATAACAATTCATTTAACACAGTTGGCCTGGGTCATTCGATACGAACTAATTAGTTAGCTAACTTTCGAGTCCGCCGCTAGTCCCCCGAAGCAACTAGCTACAGTACCTTATTGCTGTGAAAGCCAGTAGGCTAGCTAGTTAACGTTAGCTAAGCAGCTAATGATGCAGGTTAGCCTGGTAGTTGACCCTGTACATTATAACGTTAGCTAGTAGTTACCCAATGTAGCTAGCTAACTAGCTAGTTGGTAAGATAACTTCATGAACAGTGAGCTAGCTACTGCATCACACAACGTGCAGTTGGTGATCACATAATAAGCTAACTAGCTAGCTGCGCACACCCAGCAAGCTGATTATGCCTGCACCACATTATGATTCTTGCTACACGAAAACATTAGCAAGCTAGCTCGCTAGCCACTTTGTTTAGAATAGCCACCACCTGTATGGATTAACGAGCAAGCTACTGATATTTTAGGTAATACATGGTTCCCAGGTAGTTATCACTTTGTCTACACATTTTCTATCATCATGGTAATTCTTATGGTAATCCCTAACTAGCTAGATAGCTAACGGTACTGAATTGAAAACATGTCGTCGACTGAGTTAGCTAGTATGGGGGCGATTTCGATTGATTTAATAATTGGCAATAATTGACTTACAGGAGCAGTTAGGGTTAAGTGCCTTGCTCAAGGGCACACCAGTTGGCATTGCTCAGTATTTAGTCTTCAAGTTCTCTAGTAACTGGACATTCCAGTTTTGACAATGTTTTAAATTGCCATATGAAAAAATGCTCAGAATGGCGTCCTCATAAAACAATAACGTCTGTTAGTTACAGTATTATATGCAGTGTTATTATTAGAGGCTGACATTAGGCTGTCTGCAACACACTGTACACATTATGTATATACTACTGTACACTACTACTAACTGTACCAGCTATGATAATTTAGATAACTATTCACTGAAAATACTAGTATACTAGTCACTGAAAACAAACTAGCTAATATAAAGTCACCTTTTCCCCTTCTCTGTTCAGTGTACAACTATGTAAGAATCTTGCAGACAAACCCAATCATGACAGCATAATAAAAGGTATGTACCGCTTTGTGCTATTTGAAAGAACAGTATGCATGTTAGTTTTGATACAATTGAGTACAATTGATACATGAAATTAAGATGTACTATTCATTCAATGATGGGTTCTCGCTATGTCAGGTGTCATCTAATGTTCTTATAGCATCACACCAAGCTTATATCTCAACATCTCTTCGGTTGACTGTTTGTGAGTAGGTCTAATACTGACACATTGTATTGGGAATAATTCTCTTCCCGTTTGCGTCATCCCTTCATTCTCTAGATATACAGGCTGCTTTGTATGAACTCTGCTGGCATGTCGTTCAAGGGAACTTCAAGCTGGACCTTGCTGCTAGCGTCCTCAGTGACATGATGGTATGTATGGCCTTGTTGAAGTCCTCTCATTGTCTGCAATGTCTGTCATCACAGAAAACCTGCCATGCGTTTTGAGGATTTTGTGGCCTATACAATAGTCCTTTTAGTGAAAACATTGACTCGCACAGTATCTGGAGTGATGTGTATGTAGTTCTTATTTTCTGGTTAGTAAAGATGCACTATACAGAATCAGCATCTGTCTTGTTTTTGTACATATACAAGTGCCTTCGGAAAGTAATCATACCACTTGACTTTTTCAAAATGTTATGTTACAGCCTTGTTCTAAATTTTAATTATTAAAAAATATATATATTTCAAAAAAAAAATATGGGGTGGATCAGCTTTAGTAGATTGTTGCTTCCATCAATGTAATTGTCTGCATCATTTCCAATCCCCCATATATTTTTTGGGTATGTGTGTGTGTACAGTTGAAGTTGTAAGTTTACATGCACTTAGGTTGGAGTCATTAAAACACATTTTTCAACCACTCCACAAATGTTTTGTTAACAAACTAGTTTTGCCAAGTCCGATAGGACATCTACTTTGTGCATGACACAAGTAATTTTCCCAACAATACAGACAGATTATTTCACTTATATTTCACTGTATCACAATTCCAGTGGGTCAGAAGTTTACATAGAATAAGTTGACTGTGCCTTTAAACAGCTTGGAAAATTCCAGAAAATGGTGTCATGGCTTTAGAAGCTTCTGATAGGCAAATGGACATAATTTGAGTCAATTGGAGGTGTACCTGTGGATGTATTTCAAGGCCTACCTTCAAACTCAGTGCCTCTTTGCTTGACATCATGGGAAAATAAAAAGAAATCAGCCAATACCCCACAAAAAAAAATCGAGTCTGGTTCATCCTTGGGACTTTCCAAACACCTGTACAAAAAAAAAAAGGTGAAAGTCAATCCCAGAACAAAAGCAAAGGACCTTGTGAAGATGCTGGAGGAAACGGGTACAAAAGTATCTATATCCACAGTAAAACGAGTCCTATATCGACATAACCTGAAAGGCTGCTCAGCAAGGAAGAAGCCACTGCTCCAAAACCGCCATAAAAAAGCCGGACTACGGTTTGCAACTGCACATGGGGACAAAGATCATACTTTTTGGAGAAATGTTCTCTGATCTGAAGAAACAAAAATAGAACTGTTTGGCCATAATGACCATCGTTGTGTTTGGAGGAAAAAGGGGGAGGCTTGCAAGCAAAAGAACACCATCCCAACCGTGAAGAACAAGGATGGAAGCATCATGTTATGGGAGTGCTTTGTTGAGGGAGGGACTGATTCTAACAAGTTCCTTGCTTTTCTCCCCTTCTACTTTTCTCTTCCATTTTTGTGGTAATACTGGAATTAGTTGGTTGTAATTTTGGGTAGAGCAGACATTTCCATATGTCTGTGTTAGCTGCATGTGTGACAACTCCACCAGTCCTATTTATGATATCATTTACAAAGATTTTTACCCTTTAAAAAAAAATATATATATGTTTTTTTAATCCATTAGTATATTGGAGTTTAACCTAAATATTTGTTGTATAATTTGTCTTTTCAGGTGGATTAAACTGAAATTGTATCCAACAATCTAATGCTTGTTTAAAAAATAACAATATTTTGGAGATTATTTCTTTTCAAATAAACGAAAGTGAGCAGTTGTAATCTGAATAAAGGGGAAACGGACATTCTTGAACATGGGGTGAGACATTTGTACTAATTTACGAGAGAACCATTTCGCATTTAAGTATAACTTTTGTATGACTGATGCCTTTAGTGAGAGATCATATTTGTTATATAAATAGGCCCTTTTAATTTTGTCTGGCTTGCCATTCCAAATTAAATTGACGATTGTTTGATCATATAATTTAAAAAGCAGGTCACTAGGTGTAGACAAAACCATAAGCAAATAGGTAAACTGTGATATGACTAAAGAGTTAATCAGGGAGATTTTTCCACAAATAGACAAGTATTTTCCTTTCCACAGTAGCAAGATCTATTTTTGCTAACTTTCTATAAAAATGTATTTCTTTAGGGATATGTATACCGACCACATCCCCGTCAGACCATTCTACTGGTGAACTACACGGTATTGTAAAAGTAGCATTTTTTTGTGATCCAATACGTAAAATGTATCATAATTTGGTTTTAATCCAGAGAGGTTAGAAAACGTATCTAGATCCTCTGAGGCTGTGGAGTGATTCTAATTGTGGTTTTAAAATAACATGAATCATCAGCGTACAATGACACCTTTTGTTTTTAAGCCATGGATTTCTAATCCCTTAATATTATTGTTGGATCAAATTTTAACAGCTAACATTTCAATGGCAATAACAAATAGATATGCCAATAGTGGACAACCTTGTTTTACTCATCTTGACAGTTTAAAACTTTCTTAGATGTAGCCGTTATTTACTATTTTACACCTAGGGTTACTATATATAACTTTAACCTTTCTAGCGGAACCCCTCGACAACATTCCACTGAAAAGACAGCGCGAGAAATTCCAAAATATTTTTTTGAAATATGTAAATTTCACACATTAACAAGTCCAATACAGCAAATGAAAGATAAACATCTTGTTAATCTACCCATCGTGTCCAATTTCAAAAATGCTTTACAACGACAGCACCACATATGATTATGTTAGGTCATAGCCAAGTCGAAAAAACACACAGCCATTTTTCCAGCCAAAGATGTGTCACAAAAAGCAGAAATATAGATCAAATGAATCACTAACCTTTGATAATCTTCATCAGATGACACTCATAGGACATCATGTTACACAATACATGTATGTTTTGTTCGATAATGTGCATATTTATATCCAAAAATCTCAGTTTACATTGGCACCTTACGTGCAGTAATGTTTTGATTCCAAAACATCCGGTGATTTTGCAGAAATACTCATAATAAACATTGATAAAAGATACAAGTGTTATTCACAGAATTAAAGATAAACTTCTCCTTAATGCAACCACTGTGTCAGATTTTTTAAAAACTTTACGGAAAAAGCATAATCTGAGAACGGCACTCAGAACCCAAAACAGACAGAGGAATATCCGCCATGTTGTGTAGTCAACAGAAGTCAGAAATGGCATTATAAATATTCACTTACCTTTGATGATCTTCATCAGAATGCACTCCCAGGAATCCCAGTTCCACAATAAATGTTTGTTTTGTTCGATAATGTCCATTTATGTCCAAATACCTGCTTTTTGTTTGCGCATTTAGCCCAGTAATCCAAATTCATGACGCGCGATCACTAAGAGCAGACGAAAAGTCAATGAGTTCCATTACAGTCCGTAGAAACATGTCAAACGATGTATAGAATCAATCTTTAGGATGTTTTCAACATAAATCTTCAATAATGTTCCAACTGTAGAATTGCGATGGAACAGAGCTCGCTCGCTCTCACGTGAACGAGCGTCACGAGCGCAAGGCATTCTGGCAGACCTCTGACTCATTCCCCTCTCATTCGGCCCCACTTAAAGTAGAAGCATCAAACAAGGTTCTAAAGACTGTTGACATCTAGTGGAAGCCTTAGGAAGTGCAACATGACCAATATCCCACTATCTTCAATAGGGAATGAGTTGAAAAACGACCAACCTCAGATTTCCCACATCCTGGTTGGATTTTTTCTCAGGTTTTTGCCTGCCATATGAGTTCTGTTATACTCGCAGACATCATTCAAACAATTTTAGAAATTTCCGAGTGTTTTCTATCCAAATCTACTGATAATATGTATATGTTAGCAACTGGGCCTGAGTAGCAGACAGTTTACTATGGGCACCTTATTCATCCAAGCTACTCAATACTGCCCCCAGCCATAACAAGTTAAGCCCCCGCCATGTATATCTCACTAGGTCAGGGTATTTCAGCCTCTGCATATCCACTAATTCCAATATATCCATGACATTCATGAATTCCTTAAGTGCGTGACGGGGATAGTTTGTAATGTAATTTCCTTTACGGGCCATGGAGGTATTTACAACCATATTAAAATCTCACACCATAATAAAGTCTAGTATACATACTACCTCAACGAATCAGTGCCCCCGCACATTGACTCTGTATCGGTACCCCCCTGTATATAGTGTCTCTTATTTTACTGCTGCTTTTTAGTTACTTGTTACTTTTATCTCTTTATTCTTATCCCTATTTTTTAAAACTGCATTGTTGGTTAGGGTCTCGTAAGTAAGCATTTCACTGTAAGGTCTACACCTATTGTATTTAGCGCATGTGACAAATACATTTTTATTTGATTTAGTGTTGCTTAGTATAGTTGATAAATTATTATATATTTTCAAAGAAGCTTGGATCATTATTCGGATGGTATAGGTTAATAAGCCATATCTGTTTATGTTCTAATAACATATTTAAAATCATCCATCTACCTTGAGGATCTGTTTAGACAATTTGCACATTTCGATCAAAATTACTGTTAATTAATATCATCACCACTTTTGAATTTCTTTACCCATGGGAGAAATATATTCTCCTCCCCCCCCAGTCCTTTTCCCACAACTTTATCTAAAATTGTTGAATGAGTTTCCTGTAAACGTCTCTTTTAGCCAGGTCAAATCGTCCTTTCTTATTATCGGCTAAGCCTTTACAATTATAACTGGCTATACTTATTTCACCAATTACCGTAATGAGACACAAGTTTCAATTCTATTTATCATGATATATGTTTGTAAACGTACCATTAAAAAGTAACATGATGATTGAGTGTCTATATAGCTGTACCATGATATTTGCGTTGCTACTAAGTAAATCTCCAATTGGTCCCCATTATTCCACCCACTAAAACCACTCATCATCCCGAGTTGGGTTGTCATCCCAATGCCCGGCAGATCCCCCCCGGATCCCAGGGCCCCAGAGAGACTGGAACCCATCCTTCGAAACGAGCACACAGTGCCACCCACAGAACAGAAGCAGATCAAACGCACTTCCATCGCCCTGACCTCGATTTGTATTTTATATAGAGCCATTAAAAAGTATATGTATTTTTAAAAATCCTGTTATTTTCAATAATTAGCAATTAATATTTGTAGTAATGTAGGCGGTTTATGCAAAGGATTTTTACCTCCCACCAGTCTCACCATTACCAAAATTACGTTTTGGCAAGCAATTATTGTGATTCATCCTATATTGTCCCTAACATCTTTTACTCCCTCGCAACAGTTGTGGCACACACACACACCACCCACACACACAACCAAACAGTCTCAGATTCTCAACAGTTGCACCATCCCAGAGCCTAACTCAAGAAAGGTAGTGATTTACGAATGCATATAGAGTTGCAGCTGTTTGAGAAGGCAGGCAAAACTGAGCAAAAAGTAGGCAAAAATGAGTTGATTTGATTAACCATTGTTACGTCCTAGGTGATGGAGGTCAGATACACCCCGTTCCCCTGAAACACCCACATGGTCCCCCGTTGTGACCATATTCTCAAGCATCTCTGTGCAGTCAGACCTTTGATTTTGTGCCACCATGGCCACAATAATATGCCCCCTCTCTGAATGTCTGAGTGACCCCCTGCCCATGGGTTACTGCAGCTAGTGTTGCCAGCACTGCCACTACCTGGGAGTGGGCACCCCACCCGGAATCCACACCGGCGAGGTACAAGGTCATCAAGGTTCAGGTGGGTGTATAGGGTTGTGGACCATTCCATCAATATAGGACCATAAATAAATAAGATGTATAATTAATTATAAAATGTATATCCCTCACCTGCACAAAATCAAAAGCTCTCTCACAACACCTGCTCACAGACATACATTGGTTCTGGGATATGCAACCATTTCCTTTCTCACTCACTTAACGCCACACTTTCCCAAACACCAAAAAACACACACCACCCATCTCAATTAGAGGTCGACCGATTTATGATTTTTCAACCGATTATTGGAGGCCCCACAAGGCCGATACTGATTAGTCGGCCAATATTTATTTATTAATTTGTAATAATGACAATTACAACAATACTGAATGAACACTTATTTTAACTTAATATAATACATCAATACAATCAATTTAGCCTCAAGTAAATAATGAAAATGTTTCAATTTGGTTTAAATAATGCAAAACAAAGTGTTGGAGAAGAAAGTAAAAGTGCAATATGTGCTATGTAAGAACATATGAAAGCTGGTGGTTCCTTTTAACACGAGTCTTCAATATTCCCAGGTAAGAAGTTTTAGGTTGTAGTTATTATAGGAGTTATAGGACTATTTCCCTCTATACCATTTGTATTTCATTAGCCTTTGACTATTAGATGTTCTTATAGGCACTTTGGTATTGCCAGTGTAACAGTATAGCTTCCGTCCCTCTCCTCGCTCCTCCCTGGGCTCGAACCAGCAACACAACGACAACAGCCACCATCGAAGCAGCATTACCCATGCAGAGCAAGGGGAACAACTACTAGAAGGCTCAGAGCGAGTGACGTTTGAAACGCTATTAGCGCGCCCTAACTAGCTAGCCATTTCATGGGCCACTCAAGGACATTCAGAGACTTGTCCCAAAGCCAATCCTGCGTTGTCTTGGCTGTGTGTTTAAGGTTGATGTCCTGTTGGAAGGTGGACCTTCGCCCCAGGTCCTGAGCCATATGGAGCAGGTTTTCATCGAAGATCTCTCTGTACTTTGCTCCGTTCATCTTTGCCTTGATCCTGACGAGTCTCTCAGTCCCTGCCGCTGAAAAACACCCCCACTGCATGATGCTTCACACCATGCTTCACCGTAGGGATGGTGCCAGGTTTCCTCCAGAGGTGACGCTAGGCATTCAGACCAGAGAATTTTGTTTTTCATGGTCAGAGTTTTTAGGTGGCTTTTGGCTATCATGTGGCTTCAGTCTGGCCACTCTACCAAAAAGGCCTGATTATTTGAGTGCTGCAGAGATCGTTGTCCTTTTGGAAGGTTCTCCCATCTCCGTGAGCGTTGGATTGTTGGTCACCTCCCTGACTAAGGCCCTTCTCCCCTGATTGCCCAGTTTGGCTGGGCGGCCAACTTTAGGAAGCGTCTTGGTGGTTCCAAACGTCTTCCTTTTAAGAATGATGGAAGCCACTGTCCTTGGGGACCTTCAATGCTGCAGATCTATGCCTCGACACAATCCTGTCTCGGAGCTCTACGGACAATCCCTCCGACCTCCAGGCTTGGTTTTTGCTCTGACATGCACTGTCAACTGTGGGACCTTTATATAGCCAGGTTTGAACCTTTCCAAATCATGTCCAATCAATTGAATTTACCACAGGTGGACTCCAATCAAGTTGTAGAAATCTCAAGAATGATCCATGGAAACAGGATGCACCTGATCTCAATTTCGAGTCTCATAGCAAAGGGTCTGAATACTTATGTAAATAAGGTATTTCTGTTATTATTTTTTAAATGTGCAAAGTTTTCTAAAAACCTGTTTCACTTTGTCGTTATGTGGTGTGTGTAGATTGATGAGGAAAATAATGAATTAAATCAATTTTAGAATAAAGCTGTAATGTAACAACATGTGGAAAAAGTCAAGGCGTCTGAATACTTTCCGAATGCACTGAATCAAGAGAACATCCCTGGTCATCCCTACTGCCTTTGATCTGGCTAAGTCACTAAACACATGGTTCATTTGTAAATGATGTTGGAGTGTGCCCCTGGCTCTCCGTAATTAAATAAAACATTTATGAAATGGTTCCGTCTGATCCTGTTTAATATAAGGAATTTGAAAAGATGTATACTTTTAATTTGACTTTTGATATCTTAGTATATTTTATCAATTACAATTACTTTTGATACTTAAGTATACTTAAAAGCAAATACTTTACTTCTACTTGAGTAGTATTTTACTGGGTGACTTTCCTTTCACTTGAGGCATTTTCTATTAAGGTATCTTTACTTTTACTTGAGGCATTTTCTATTAAGGTATCTTTTACTCAAGTATGATGTTTAGGGACTTTTTCCACTACTGCAGACAAGGTACACTTGCACCTGTGCTAGAAGAAAACAGTGTTCCCTTTTGCTCACCAGCCAATTCATTAATCTCAGACTGAACCTTGTGCTTTGCTTGTAAAGAAAGCTAAATGACACGTATGGAACTTCTCTATCAGCAAACAAAAGTCATTGAGAATTTACCTTTTTTAATAATGTATGTCTTGAATGCTTCTGATTTCTTGTTTATTTCCAGGAACTGCGCGATGACATGCCATCCATTTTAGCAGATGTTTTCAGTATACTGGGTGGGTATAACTCCAGTTTGGGCATATTGTGACAGTCATTTGTAATTTGTATGCCTAAATGTTTTGTTTTTTTAATCAGTTGGCGAATTACTGTAATGTTATCATGATATTATGTTTTAATAATTAATTTTTGACAGACATAGAGACCAGTTCTTTGGAGGAAAAAAACAAACGCGACCATTACACCCAGCTAGTGGGAGCATGTCTGGTAGGTATATTTCAAGTTTTTACTGCAGGTGCAAAAATATGTTATCATGAAATTATGTCAAACTTTCACTAGGTGGTAGTATTGTTCAAACAAAACTCAACCTTTTGTCTGTTGTATTTCCCATTGTAAGGCCAGAACACACAGTATTTGTTTCAAGCTTAAATAAGAACAAACTTTTTTTTAATTGGCTCTGAATTTAGAATATTATAGTAATGTTTGATTCTCTTCACAAATGTTATAAAGGTGCAATCAGCAGTTGCTACATCTATAAAAAAAACAACTTATGAATGATACTGTATGTAGAAATTGATTCTTATATATATGCCTCATTAACTTTGTTCAACTGTCGTATCCCATCAGAATCCAAAATAGAGTGGGGCAAAAAAGTATTTACTCAACCACCAATTGTGCAAGTTCTCCCACTTAAAAAGATGAGAGAGGCCTGTCATTTTCATCGTAGGTACACTTCAACTATGACAGACAAAATGGGGGAAAAAATCACATTGTAGGATTTTTAAAGAATTTATTTGCAAATTATAGTGTGTTGCAGCTGTATAACCTTTTGAGGATCTGAGGACCCAAATCTTTTCAGTCTCCTGAGGGGGAATAGGCGTTATCGTGCCCTCTCTATGACTCTTTTGTGTGTTTGAACCATGATAGTTTGTTAGTGATGTGGACACCAAGGAACTTGAAGCTTTCTATCTGCTCCACTACAGCCCCATTGATGTGAATGGGGGCATGCTTGGCCCACCTTTTCCTCTAGTCCACTATCAGCTTATTTGTCTTGCTCACATTGATGGAGAGGTTGTTGTCCTGGCACCACACTGCCAGGTCTCTGACCTCCCTATAAGTTGTCAGTGATCAGGCCTACCACCGTCGTGTCGTCAGGAAACTTATTGATGGTGCGCGGACAGGGAGTGAACAGGGCGTACAGGAAGGGTCTAAGCACGCACCCCTGATAGGCCCCTGCATTGGGTGTCAGCGTGGCAAATGTGTTGTTACCTACCCTTACCAGCTGGGGGCAGCCCGTCAGGAAGTCATGGATCCAGTTGCAGAGGGAGGTGTTTAGTCCCAGGGTCCTTAGATTAGTGATGAGTTTTGAAGGCACGAATGCTGAGCTCTGGTCAAAAAACAGCATTCTGTTTTGTCCAGGTGGGAAAGGGCAGTGTGGAGTGCAATAGAGATTGCGTAATTTGTGGATCTGTTGGGGTGGTATGGGAATTGTAGTCTAGGTTTTCTGGGAGGATAGTGTTGAGCCATGACCAACCTTTCAAAGCACTTCATGGCTACAGTCATGAGTGCTATAGGGTGGTAGTCATTTAGGCAGGTTACCTTGGCTTTCTTGGGCACAAAAACTATAGTGGTCTGCTGGAAACGTAGGTATTACAGATTCGGTCAGGGAGAGGTTGCCAGTGAAGACACTTGCTATTTGATTAGCGCATGCTCGTGAGTACACGTCCTGATAATCCATCTGGCCCCGCCGCCTTGTGAATGTTGACATGTTTAAAGGTCTTACTCACATTTTGATATCATGTTTGGTCAGTACTTGCATCCGTCGCTCTGTTTCTGAATTTAAGAGTAGTTCTGTTTCTCCAGCCCCATCCCTCAGCTTTTTACCAAAACTGCGGGAGAACACTTTGTTTTTGTTTCAACTGCTGAATGCCGCTTTAAATTTGCTATCATTCATAACCATATAAGATATATTTACCAGTCTTTGTATGACACTTGTTTGTTTTCCTCCCGCCCCCTCTTTCAGTTATTTGTGCCAGATGCCATCCTGAAGGAGAGACTGGACCCAGAGACCCTGGAGTCCCTAGGACTCATAAAGCAAGCCCATCAGTTCAACCAGAAAATCGTCAAAATCAAGACCAAGCTATTGTAAGTGGAGCAGTGACTTACTTTCATATGTAAAAAGCACAAATCTGGTAATGTTCAGTGTCAAAAGGTCAACAGCGTAGTAAATTGGTCTGTCCAAGTAGCCAAATTAAAAACAGTGTTAAAGGTTAAAACCCACATAGTCACCCTTCAGAACCTGGGTTAGCTGCTGTTATCCCCAGGATAAGTCAGGGCACATCTGTTACTCAGCTGGGCTGACTGTGCTGGAGAGGCTGTTAACCCAAGGTTGCATCTCCATCCCTGTTTTATCCACCTCACAGCCTGTGGCTGTAGTGTTTAATACGTGACTATTTACACTATAGGATGAAAGCTTTGCCATGAATGCCAAATGTAATTAATGTCAGCACAGAATGTAGATAATTGCATTAATTTATAGTTGTTAATATTCTCTCAGGCTGTTGTTTAGAGACTACTTTTTTGCAATACATGGTCATTCTGGCTGTATATGGTTATATTACTCTGTAATACACTAGAGACACAATAAATAATCATTTCATTCACATTCAAATATGGGCCTAAAATTGTCTCATGGTTGTGTAGTGTGGCCTCCTATATATTATTTTCAACTCTGTCCCCTTAGTTACAAGCAGCAGAAGTTCAACTTGCTAAGGGAAGAGAATGAAGGCTATGCCAAGCTGATCACTGAGCTGGGCCAAGACCTCTCAGGCAACATCACTAGCCACGTCGTCCTAGAGAGCATCAAGTCCCTGATAGGTATGAAACCCCTCGTCTTTTTACATTGTCATCACATTCTCTACAGCCAAGACACAACTGCCCCTTGTGGCACTCTTTGATTTAGTGTGTTTTCTGTGACGGTTATGAATAATTTCTGAGATCAGCCCTGAAAGTAATGGAGATAAGAATTTTGGCATAAGTGCTTTTTACAGTTTAAGTTGAGGATTCAAATGTTACCTTGGACGTGAATATTTGTAGAACAGTACCTGACCAGTTAAGACTCCCAAATAGGATTTACATAACACATCTCCATATTTGGTACCCAAGTTATTCGGATATCTTTTGTACACTTACCCCGTCTCCACCCTGCAGGATGCTTCAACCTGGACCCCAACCGCGTTCTGGACATCATCCTGGAGGTGTACGAGTGTCGCTCTGACCAGGATGAGTTCTTCCTGCCCCTCATCAAGTCCTACATGTGTGAACCCCTCACCCTCTGCCACATCCTGGGCTTCAAGTTCAAGTTCAACCAGGTGAGAGAGAGCAGACTCCCCACTGGACATTGACTGTCTGTACTCTGCAGCCTGTCTGAAACCTGCCACATAGAAACTGTACAAATGGGTATTTGTGAGTAGCTACCTGCACAAGAAGCAGAGAAATCCATAAACAATTTAAATGAAAAAACTTTGAGGTCTTATTGATGAGAACATAAGTCTTGCCCAGGTTTGGAATTTTCTCCAGCTATTCTCCCTTGACCTGCAGGAATGAGGAAAAATGGTGCAGTCAGACCAGATGTGAATAGTAATGCTGCCCGGCACTGGAATACACCCTTTAGCTCCAAGTTGGGGATCAAAGAACAGCCGAGTCAATTTCTATATTGATCTGTACTAGACCCCCCATCCGTTAGCTGTTTCTCAGTACATAATGAGTATTCTCTGTTCTCTCCCCCAGGAGCCTAATGAAGAGACCCCTACTTCACTCTACCACATTGCTGCCGCCCTCCTCCATCACAAACTCATAGAGCTGGAGGACCTCTATGTGCATGTAAGCATCTCTCAACTCACACTTTGTCTCACGTATAAATATAATTTTATATACAGTGCATTCGGAAAGTATTCTGACACTTTGACTTTTTCCACATTTTATTACGTTACAGCCTTGTTCTAAAATGTATTAAATCGTATTCATCCCCTCATCATTCTACAGTATACACAACACCCCTAAATGACAAAGCAAAAACAGGTTCTTAGAATTTTTTATGCAAATTTTAAAATAAAATTATCAAACTGAAATATCACATTTACATAAGTATTCAGACCCTTTACTCAGTACTTTGTTGAAGCACCTTTGGCAGCAATTACAACCTCAAGTCTTCTTGGGTATGACGCTACATGCAGATCGTCTCAGGTTGAATGGGGAGCGTTGCTGACCAGCTATTTTCAGGCTTCTCCAGAAATATTTGATCGGGTTCAAGTCTGGGCTCTGGCTGGGCCACTCAAGGTCATTCAGAGACTTGTCCCGAAGCCACTCCTGCATTGTCTTGGCTGTGTGCTTGGGTTGTTGTCCTGTTGGAAGCTAAACCTTCACCCCGGTCTGAGGTCCTGAGCACTCTGGAGCAGGTTTTCATCAAGGATCTCTCTGTACTTTGCTCCGTTCATCTTTCCCTCGATCTTGACTAGTCTCTCAGTCCCTGCACTGAAAAAAATCCCCACAGCTTGATGCTACTACCACCATGCTTCTCCATAGGGATGGTGCCAGGTCTCCCCCCAGACGTGACGCTTGGCATTCAGGCCAAAAAGTTTAATCTTGGGACCCATGAAGCGGATCACAATTGGCCCAGCGACGTCCGGGTTAGGGGAGCGTTTGGTCGGCCCTGATTTCCTTGTCCCATCGCTCTCTAGCGACTCCTGTGGTGGGCCGGGCGCATGCACTCTGACAAGGTCTCCAGTTGGACGGTGTGTACTCTGACACATTGGTGCGGCTGGCTTCCGAGTTAAGCGAGCAGTGTGTCAAGAAGCAGTGCGGCTTGGCAGGGTCGTGTTTTGGAGGACGCATGGCTCTCGACCTTCGCCTCTCCCGAGTCCCATCGCTGCAACTCCCGTACGGACAAGACTGTAACTACCAATTGGGGGAGATAAAGGGGGTACAACAAAAATAAACATTTAAGAATGATGAAGGCCACTGTGTTTTTGGGGACATTAAATACTGCAGATATTTTTTGGTACCCTTCCCCAGATCTGTGCCTCGACACAATCCTGTCTCGGAGCTCTACGGACAATTCCTTCGACCTCATGGCTTGGTTTTTGCTCTGACATGCACTGTCAACTGTGGGACCTTATATAGACAGGTGTGTGCCTTTCCAAATCATGTCCAATCAATTGAATTTACCACAGGTGGACTCCAATCAAGTTGTAGAAACATGTCAAGGATGATCAATGGAAACAGGATGCACCTGAGCTCAATTTCGAGTCTCATAGCAAAAGGTCTGAATACTTATGTAAATAAGGTATTTCTGTTTTTTATTTTTAATACATTTGCAAAAATGTCAACACTTTTTGCTTTATTGTGTGTAGATTGATGAGACAGATAATGTAATCCAATTTAGAATACGGCTGTAATTGAACAAAATGTGGAAAATGTCAAGAGGTCTGAATACTCTCCGAATGCATTGTATAAGGTTTAAGACTAACATTGTTTGTCCTCAGTGAATGCCCGATTGTGCAGCAGGTGATCCAATAAGAAAATGGAATCGCATTGTACTGTAAGCTGTGACCTGACATATGACTGAGTCTGTCCTGTCCTCTGTACCTCTGCCTTGCCCTCCCAGCTGATGCCACTGGATGCCAGCATTGTAGAGGAGCACAAGAGAGAGATCACGGAGGCCAAGCAGATCGCCCGCAAGCTCACCATGGTGGTGGTGCCCTCCGAGAAGATGGAGGACAAGGAGAGAGAGAAGGAGAAAGAGGAGGAGAAGAACGACAAGGTAAAGCAATCTCATGACCATCACTCAACATATATTTCTACCATTGGAAAAACATGTCTGCACGTTTGAGTTCTGCTTCTGTACTAAAGCACTACTTCCATCAAGTGTCCTTTTTCCATGATGAATCCCAGTCATTGTAAGGCTGCCTCAGTGCGTAGCTGAAGTGCTTTATTTTTGTGTGTGTGTTAACAAGGCGTTAATCAGTGTCTGTCTGAGGCAGAGCGTGCTACTGAGGACCACAGACTGTACAGGCAGTGATTGATGGACCAGAGGAGGTCTGTTAGGTAGCGCTGCAGCGGTCAGGCCACAGCCACAGACGTGTTTAACGTACAGACTCCGCACGTTCCCCTTCTCCACCCCCTATCACCATCCCACGCGCTAACTCTAACGAATAGCAACACTGAAGGCTTTTGTGGGCCGTGTTTCTAAAATAACTCCAGCCTCCAGCCCAAGCTCCGGATTGTCAGATTGCATCTCAGTCAACTGGGTGCCCACGTCATGCTAATGCTAAATTGCGTGAATATCTGTTTCAACAATAGTTTTGCTGTGGCTTAAAAAAACATTTCAAAATTAACCCCACAGTGTGAGATGAGGGCACATTTTGAGAATAGCCTGGTCGTGAAAAGAAGACGGTGTGACATTGAAGGAACAGAATATCCACTCGTCCTCTAGCTAGCTCTCTCATCCCACGGTCACAGCCTCTCCCTGACAGCACTGCCTTGTTACTGTGCTGTGTCACAGTTGGTTGTGTCAGTCACACACAAATGAAGTGCAGCGTCAGATAGGATGAGGGATTTCTACACTTCCTTGTTCCCATCCATTGCTGCTGGAGTAAATGACGTCTCGGGATTTACTGACTAGGCTTTGTGTTTGCAAATCCTCCGTAACCTCTTTTAATGGGCCTGCTTTGTACTGTGTGAGATCCCTCAGCTAGTTTATTACTGACAGTCATAAACTAAGGACTTAGGAAGAGCTGCTCTCTAACTACTGCTTCTGTTGCTCCAATTGCCCTGAGCTTCACTCAAGCACACACACATACTCAAGCACACACACACACATTCACAGTATCAGTATCTCCCCCTCTCCGCTCAGCCTCCTGATAACCAGAAGCTGGGCCTGCTGGAAGCGCTGCTGAGGATTGGAGACTGGCACCATGCCCAGAGCATTATGGACCAGATGCCTGCCTTCTACGCCACCTCTCACAAGGCCATCGCCCTGGCACTGTGCCAGCTGCTGCACCTGACTGTGGAGCCGCTGTACCGCAGGTGCCTGCCCGCTCCCACAGATTCACTTAGTGCTCTTCACACACTGGTGGAAGAAAGAGATGCACACACATGCACCTACATACACTGCAGCACGACATGCCAGAGTGTACATACACAGCCAGCCAGACTATAACCTCCTCTGATGCCAGCCTTTCATTCAATTGTAGGGACACACTGAAAGCACACAGACATAATGACAACCACAAACAGAACCACTTCTGGTTCACACTAGAGCACTGGAGGCTGTATGTTGATGTGTTTAGTATGCCCTGTCTCACCTGTGTTTCCCTTGCAGAGCCGGGGTTCCCAAAGGGGCCAAGGGCTGTGTGATGAGGCCCCTGAGGAACAAGCGGGCCCCAAGGCCTGCCGAGAGCTTTGAGGACTTACGCAGAGACGTGTTCAGCATGCTCTGCTACCTGGGGCCTCACCTCTCCCACGACCCCATCCTCTTTGCCAAGATAGTACGACTGGGCAAGGGCTTCATGAAAGAGGTACAGGCCCCACCATCAGTTTTCCATTTGATGATTGATGATAAGTAATGCTTTAATTGATCCCCAAAGGAATGTTAATTGGCATAACCTCTCATACTATGGCTTCATCTCATTAATTGTCCTCTTTTGTTCTACAGTACCAAAATGAGGCTAGAAATGACCACATCAAGGACAAAATGGTGAGTTATCAAAGTAAATGAGACCAAGAAGTAACTTGGAATAGCCTTGTTGTGCTAATTAGTAAGAGGAATGCACAGAGAATAAATAGAATATATGCATCCACACACTGTGGTCTGTGCTCTGGTAGTTGATGTGCTGCTGTTCCCTCCTAGGACACGTTGCTGAGTTGTTTCCTGAGCATTGCAGACCAGGTGCTGCTGCCCTCGCTCTCTCTAATGGAGTGTAACGCCTGCATGTCAGAAGAACTCTGGGGCCTCTTCAAACTGTTCCCTTACCAGCACAGGTGAGACGTATATAAACTCAGCAAAAAAAAAATGTCCTCCCAATGACAACTGCGTTTATTTTCAGCAAACTTAATATGTGTAAATATTTGTATGAACAACATAAGATTCAACAGCTGAGACACAAACTGAACAAGTTCCACAGACATGTGACTAACAGAAATTGAATAATGTGTCCCTGAACAAAGGTGGGGGTCGAAATCAAAAGTTACAGTCGGTATCTGGTGTGGCCACCAGCTGCTTTAAGTACTGCAGTGCATCTCCTCATGGACTGCACCAGATTTGCCAGTTCTTGCTGTGAGATGTTACCCCACTCTTCCGCCAAGGAACCTGCAAGTTCCCGGACATTTCTGGGGGGAATGGCCCTAGCCCTCACCCTCTGATCCAACAGGTCCCAGACGTGCTGAATGGGATTGAGATCCGGGCTCTTCGATGGCCATGGCAGAACACTGACATTCTTGTCTTGCAGGAAATCACGCATAGAACAAGCAGTATGGCTGGTGGAATTGTTATGCTGGAGGGTCATGTCAGGATGAACCTGCAGGAAGGGTACCACATGAGGGAGGAGGATGTCTTCCCTGTAATGCACAACATTGACAATGCCTGCAATGACAACAAGCTCAGTCCGATGATGCTGTGACATGATTGCCCCTCCACCTCCAAATAAATCCCACTCCAAAGTACAGGCCTCAGCGTAACGCTCATTCCTTCGACGATAAACGCGAATCCGACCATGACCCCTAGTGTGACAAAACCGCAACTCGTCAGTGACGAGCACTTTTTGCCAGTCCTGTCTCGTCGGTAGGTTTGTGCCCGTAGGCGACGTTGCTGCCGGTGATGTCTGGTGAGGACCTGCCTTACAACAGGCCTACAAGCCCTCCATCCAGCCCGTCTCAGCCTATTGCTGATAGTCTGAGCGCTGATAGAGGGATTGTGCGTTTCTGTTGTAACTCAAGCAGTTGTTGTTGCCATCCTGTACCTGTCCCACAGGTGTGATGTTCGGATGTACCGATCCTGTGCAGGTGTTGTTACACATGGTCTGCCACTGCGAGGACGATCCGCTGTCCATCCTGTCTCTCTGTAGCGCTGTCTTAGGCGTCTCACAGTACGGACATTGCAATTTATTGCCCTGGCCACATCTGCATTCCTCATGACTCCTTGCAGCATGCCTAAGGCACGTTCACGTGGCTCAGCAGGGACCCTGGGCATCTTTCTTTTGGTGTTTGTCAGAGTCAGTAGAAAGGCCACTTTAGTGTCCTAAGTTTTCATAACTGTGACCTTAATTGCCTACCGTATGTAAGCTGTTTGTGTCTTAATAATATAACGGCACTGTCCAATTTACAGTAGCTATTCGTGTGAAAGAATACAATGCTATTGTTTGAGAGTGCACAGTTATGTACTTGGAAATGAATCAATAAACCAATTAGGCACATTTGGGCAGACATGACAACATTTTGAACAGCAATGAAATGATTCATTGGATCAGTCTAAAACTTTGAACATACACTGCTGCCATCTAGAGGCCAAAATCTAAATTGCCCCGAAACTGCAACAATACATTATGGCCTTTCTCTCGCATTTCAAATATGGGGAAAAAATAATAATTTAGTTATGTTTTAACAGATATAATGTGTTATATTTTCCTACATTAATTTCACATTTCCTCAAAGAGTTTCCTTTTGAAATGGTATCAAGAATATGCATATCCTTGCTTCACGTCCTGAGCTACAGGCAGCTAGATTTGGGTATGTCACTTTAGGCGAAAATTGGTAAAAGGGGTATGTTCATTTGTGGAATTGCCTTCTTAATGTGTTTGAGCCAATCACTTGTGTTATGACAAGGTAGGGTTGGTATACAGAAGATTGCCCTATTTGGTAAAAAACCAAGTCCATATTATGGCAAGTACAGCTCAAATAAGCAAAGCGAAATGACAGTCCATCATTACTTCAAGACATGAAGATCAGTCAATAAGGAACATTTCAAGAACTATTAAAGTTTCTTCAAGTCCATTGGGAAAAACCATCAAGCACTATGATGAAACTGGCTCTCATGACGACCGCCACAGGAATGGAAGACCCAGAGTTACCTCTGCTGCAGAGGATAAGTTCATTAGAGTTACCAGCCTCAAAAAATGCTGCCCAAATAAATGCTTCAGAGTTCAAGTAACAGACACATCTCAACACCAACTGTGTGAATCAGGCCTTCATGGTCAAATTGCTGCAAAGAAACCACTACTAAAGGACACCGATAAGAAGAAGAGACTTGTTTGGGCCAAGAAACATGACAATGGACATTTTCTCCGGTGGAAATGACGAGTCCAAATTTGAGATTTTTGGTTCCAACCGCTGTGTCTTTGTGAGATACAGCGTAGGTGAACGGATGATCTCCACATGTGTGGTTCCCACCGCGAATCATGGAGGAGGAGGTGTGATGGTGCTTTGCTGGTGACACTGATTTAAAATTCAAGGCACACTTAACCAGCATGGCTACCACAGCATTCTGCAGCAATACGCCATCCCATCTGGTTTGCGCTTAGTGTGGCTATCATTTGTTTTTCAACAGGGCAATGAGCCAAAACACACGTCCAGGCTGTGTAAGGGATATTTGACCAAGAAGTAGAGTGATGGAGTGCTGCATCAGATCACCTGGCCTCCACAATCACCCAACCTCAACCCAATTGAGATGGTTTGGGATGAGTTGGTCCGCAGCGTGAAGGAAAAGCAGCCAACAAGTGCTCAGCATATGTGGGAACTCCTTCAAGACTGTTGGTAAAGTATTTCAGGTGAACCTGGTTGGGATAATGCCAAGAGCGTGCAAAGCTGTCATCAAGGCAAAGGGTAGCTACTTTGAAGAATCTCAAATATATTTTGATTTGCTTAACACTTTTTTTGGTTACTGCATGATTCCGTATGTGTTATTTCATAGTTTTGATGTCTTCTATATTACAATGTAGAAAATAGTAAAAATAAAGAACCCCTTGAACGAGTAGGTGTGTCCAAACTTTTGACGGGTACTCTATGTACACACACACACACACACAATCATAGCGGTGCCATTTTTTACTTGAACTGACATGTTTGTGTAACGGATGTGAAACGGCTAGCTTAGTTAGCGGTTCGCGCTAAATAGCGTTTCAATCGGTGACGTCACTTGCTCTGAGACCTTGAAGTAGTAGTTCCCCTTGCTCTGCACATGTTATTGGCTTTTGTGGAGCGATGGGTAACGATGCTTTGTGTGTGTGTGTGTGTTGCTTTGTGGGTGACTGTTGTTGATGTGTGCAGAGGGTCCCTGGTTCGCTCCCGGGTATTGGTGAGGGGACGGTCTAAAGTTATACTGTTACATTTGGCCAGCCGTTTTGAGTCTATCTTATGGAGAAAGCAAAGCCCACACAGAGACAGGAGTATGTGGGTTTACAGGAATTGTTCTATTCTCCGCCCTGTTGTGTTCTGGTATTGAAAGGTCCTTGTCCCAGGCTGGTCCTGGTATGTGTACTATTAGATATGTCAGTGTTAACACACCCACCTCTGTTCTACCTGTGGTCCCCAGGTACCGGCTATACGGGCAGTGGAAGAACGAGACGTACACCAGCCACCCACTGCTGGTCAAGGTCAAAGCTCAGACTGTGGACAGAGCTAAATACATCATGAAGTAAGTCACGCTGCTACGCCTACCTACCTACCTACCTACCTACCTACCTACCGCCATACCAGTTATTTATAGTGCCTGTTGTTTTATCCAATGTGTGGTTGTGGCACTTAGAAGTCACGTTTCTACACCCACTACTCGTTGGTTCCTTTTTCAAAAAACTTTTCAGGCATCCGTTGTCTCTATCTTTTTGTTTTTGTGCTGTTGTATGTGCCCAATAATGTTTTTCTACCATGTTTTGTGCTGCTGCCATGTTGTGTTGCTCCCATGTTGTTGTCAAATCACATGTTATTGGTCACATATACGTGTGGTGTCGTCCCATGCTGTGTTGCTGCCATGCTATGTTATCTTAGGTACATTTTTTTTCACCTTTATTTAACCAGGTAGGCCAGTTGAGAACAAGTTCTCATTTACAACTGACCTGCCCAAGATAAAGCAAAGAAATGCGACAAAAAACAACACAGAGTTACACATGGGATAAACAAAAGTACAGTCAATAACACAATAGAAAAGTCTGTATACAGTGTGTGCAAATGGAGTAAGGAGGTAAGGCATTAAATAGGCCAAGTGTAGCAAAGAAATGACAGTTTAGCAAATTAACACTGGAGTGATAGATGCGCAGATGATGATGTGCAAGTAGAAATACTGTTGTGCAAAAAAAGCAAATAAAAACAATAGGGGGATGAGGTACAGTAGGTAGTTGGATGGGCTATTTACAGACTGGCTGTGTACAGCTGCAGCGATCAGTAAGCTGCTCAGATAACTGATGCTTAAAGTTAGTGAGGGAGATATGTCTCCAACTTCAGCAATTTTTGCAATTTGTTCCAGTCATTGGCAGCAGGGAACTGGAAGGAAAGGCGCCTAAAGGTGTTGGCTTTGGGGATGACCAGTGAGAGATACCTGCGGGAGTGCGTGCTACGGGTGGGTGCTGCTATGGTGACCAGTGAGCTAAGGTGGAGGTTTACCTAGCATAGACTTATAGATGACCTGAAGCCAGTGGGTCTGGCGACGAATATGTAGCGAGGGCCAGCCGACGAGCGCATACAGGTCGCAGTGGTGGGTAGTATATGGGGCTTTGGTGACAAAACGGATGGCACTGTGATAGACTGCATCCAGTTTGCTGAGTAGAGTGTTGGAGGCTATTTTGTAAGGTGCCCCTTTATGTAGTGTTGTCTCTTGTTGTGATGTGTGTTTTGTCCTATATATATTTTTTAATCCCCGTCCCTGCAGGAGGCCTTTTGGTAGGCCGTAATTGTAAATAAGAATTTGTTCTTAACTGATTTGCCTGGTTAAATAAAATCTAACCGAAATCAGGTGTCCAGCCTGTGCCCCTTGAGTATAATGTAGCAGCATCTCTAGGAAACCCCTCAAAACCAGTCGGTGTTTCTCACAAGAGATGAACTCTGTTACTTTGTCCATTTGATTTTTCAGTGGTTGCTATTGGAAACTTGTAAAAAAAAAAAAAAAAAAGTGTGTGTGTTAGGGTTCGTATGGTCATGAAAATCCTGGAGAAGTCATGGGATTTTACAATTGTGTTTTCCAGGCCTGGAAAAGTTTTGGAAAATGGTAAAACCCAAAATGTCAGGGAAATTAATACAAATAAATGTTTAAAAAACATATCAGCCAGGATTGCAATATGACACTTTAGAGTGTCTGTGTGCGAGTGGGCCGTTGCTCAAGGAGAGAGGCAATAAAAAATTTAAAAAACAGACTAACTAGGTAGCCAATTCAAAACTTGTTTTGTAGATACTTCAATTTATTTGGGGCATCCAATGTATGGGACATTGCATCTCAATAGATGCTAGTCAGCCTGCAATGTAAACACTTCTAAGATAAATGACCAAACAAGAAAATATACATTTTCTGAAGAAAATGTTTGGGCTTGCTTCAGCTAAATAAAAAATATTTGTAGCCTACCATAGCCATCTGATCTTTGAGCTAATTATTATATAAAGGCTTAAAACGTCTTTGGATGTAATGTTGCAATGTTTTACATCAAGGGTGGTCAACCATCCTCCAGGAGAGCTACTGGGTTTTATTTCCTCTAACAAACCACATTTTAGAAATGAGCTGCCCAACCAGACCTTGATAAATGAACTCTAATGTGTTTGAGCAGGGCTGGAACAAAAGCCTGCCGACCCAGTAGCTCTCCAGACTGAGCCACTGAGGGTTGACCACGTGTTTTATACACTTGTCTAACAAGTGTTCTACTTGGTGCGATGGTTAAGTGCCTTGCCCAACGACAGGACAGTGGGTCAGAGAGTAGTCTCCCAGTGTTGATACCACATTTATCTTTACTTTATTTATACGCACACAGACGCCGCCAGTTGTTGGTCATGGAAATTTGATTAAAAGTCATGGGAAATTCGTGAAATTGAATCTGTCTAAATGTGTATGAACCCTAGTGTGTGTGTGGTAGGTCCTGCTGAGAAGCGCTTACATGCAGCCATGGTTACCATTGTAATTTTTTAGGTTGGCACAGCTAGGACTGTTCTGTCACTTTCGTGGTGTCGTGTCTTTGCTATGGATTAAGTGATATATGACATGCTATTTTATCAAATAAATTCTCTGTAATTAATATTACCTGATTAAACTAATCATGGAAATGTAATTAACTAGGACGTCGGGGCACCACGGAAGAATGTTTATAGACCTGTTGTCTTCCGAATAAACTCTTGGGAAGCCCTTTGTTAACATAGAGAGAGTCTGGGAACGGAACCATATTTCGGTAATCCAACCAGTTGAAAATATCCGTTGGCACTTAAAGAATATGTCAGATCAGTTGTTGTCTGAGACATTATTACTGATGATAGGATGACATAAAGTGCATTTTGGGAAGTCGACACATTCTAGTTATCAGATTCACATGGAGTTGTTGTGCAATTAAAATGTTTAAATATGAAACTATTTGTGAAAAGATTCAATGTAATTTTAGCTTCGAAATGAGAGAATTGGTTTCACAAGTGAACTCAGCTCACTCGTTTAAAATTGTGAATTTCATCGTGGAGGTAACGATCGCCACGCTGGAAGGATGAATGTGACTATACCAGCCAGAATATAGTATGGCAACTTGGTATGAACTTTGAACTCTTATTCACTAAAGAAGTGATACATCCTAGACGTCGAGTTATTAGCAGCAGCAGCCGTAAACGTGGGCTAGGAAAGAACATACAATCTCTTCAGAAAGACCGGGTACTACAACGTGTCGGTTCTACCACACTGCAACGGTACTACAACGTATCCGTTCTACCACAACACAGCCTTCCATCTTCGACCAGTCTATCGAAGCACAGCTCATAGTAAATATTTATTGCGTTTTCCTTTTCCAAATGGGCGGTTATTTAGAATGAATAAGATTCTGTATTTATGATAGCATAGCTTCATACGGTCCGATAGAGACCCAATCCTTTTGTTCCTCAGTCTTCCTGCTCTTTCATTCAAACCCAACCCCCTTTCTTTGTGTAACCAGCCGTCATATCAGTTCCGTCCGCTAAGGACGTTTTCATGTATGACATAATTAGTCATCAATGTATGATCCATCCTGTGTATATCTAATTCTGTGATTATTTTGGTATTTAGTAAATAACTAATTAAACCAAATGTTGTATTGCTGATTCAACTTGTTAGCCAGGGTTTGTGAAGATAACCAAGAATTTTACGACGTTCAGATGAGACTTAATAAGGTGACGATTGATAATTGACTGCTATTATAAAAGATTACCAGGTCTTTTAAGAGTTTATTCGGAAGACAACCTCTCTATAAACATTCTTTCGTGGTGCCCCGACTACCTAGTTAATTACATTTACATTATTAGTTTAATCAGGTAATATTAATTACAGAGAATTGATTTGATAAAATAGCATGTCATGTATCACTAACTGGGCCAGTAATATTTCATTTAATCCAGTTCTCAATTTTTTTTACTCCCACTGCCAAAAAGACACGTTCTCACACGCATGCACGTACAGCACTCTCACACGCATGCACGTACAACACTCTCACACGCATGCACGTACAACACTCTCACACGCATGCACGTACAGCACTCTCACACGCATGCACGTACAACACTCTCACACGCATGCACGTGCAACACTCGTAATAGCAGATGTGGGCTGGTGTGGGTGCCTACTTTTGTTTTATTTTCGAAACACTGGACTTTGTGGGGTTAGTGCTGAGGTTCAGCCATTCACACACTACTGAACATCAGGACTACATGTCAACACATCTCAACACATCTCTTATGGCTGTAATACTTGGAGAGAAATATCATATTGCTGATATGATATTTTAGCACAGTAAAAATGTTGTACACATGTCCTAAGAGCAACTGTCTTCATTGCATGAGGAATGATAAGCACCTGATCAGCACACTTGCTGTAAAACATCCTTAGTGTATTTGAATTTGGCACAATTGTGTTAATGGAGGCATTCGGCATTTAAAACACAGTGGTCACCCTGTCACTTGCTTTGGGAAACGGCTGAAGGATAGAATATACTAATTCCGGATTGTCACTTTAAAATGAAATCCAATGCATTTCCAATGGCACTTCATGGTAGCTTGTACATGCATAGTATTTGCTACTCATATTTACTGCTTTTCACAGTAATGCTGTATGACACATGTTTTTTTTTTGAGTGGAAGTACATGTTTGTGCCTGAGGCCTCATGTTTCCCTGTACTGTACTGTACCAGTGGACATTGGAAGTTTTCCCACCACTGCTGCCACACAGAAAGCCGAGCACCTCAGGGCTGTGTGATACTGTATGACAGAGCAGGCACTCTGGGAAGCCATGGTTTGTTTCCTACCCTAACCCCCCTAAGCCTACCCCCCCCAACAGAAGAAAATAAAAGGTCGTCCCTCCATTAATTTTAATGGAAGCTGGCAGCTGGGTATGGAGCAGGCCTCCTTTCCCCCCGAGTCATCAATATTCTGCTGGATCCCACCCGGCAGGAACAGTGCTCGGCCAGCCAGGTTGTGCTCCCCCTACACACACAGGTTTTGTAAACGCTCTGGCTCCTGTGAAGCTGTTGCCACTGATTGCTTGTATGTGTGTGAGCACCTTGACAAGAGGAATTACCCTGAGGCTGTGTGGTGGTGTTGGTGATAGAGTGATGCAGGCTGGGTATATTCCCTGTCTGATGGGGGAAGGAACAGTTCATTCTGTAAGAGGGGAGACTAATGGATAAAGTGGTGATGGAGGGCTGACATCCTGCAGCTCTGGAAGGCAGGGGGTGTGGGGGGATTAGAGAAGATTGCTCTGCAGATGCACTCAAGTGGACTACTCCCATCCATGTCAGATTTATGAGGCTAGCATAGCAGCACTCTAACCCTGCTCCTCTGGCCTGCTGCCCTGCCCTGCTCTCATAGGTCCTTGACCCTCTCACCAGCCCCTAGCCCCATGTTGTACAAACCATTGTTACATAAGTTGCTGCTACTGAATACATTTGCTTCTTAGGCTTGTGTAATTAACTGAAGGATGTCAGTGCTTTTAGTCCAGTGCTTATTAATCATGAAAATGGAACATTGCCTGGATGTCATTAACCATACACTTTGATACGGATACAGCTCTGCTGAGTGACATGTCACCACTGCTCCGTGTCAATACAAGGTGGCTAACGAAGACGAGAACAAGGAAGTTAATGAATGTGTCGTGCCTGTCCCTGGCCTGCATCAAGTATACAGTGTGTGTGTGCAGTGCACTGTGCAGCACCACAGTAGGAAAGGAGTCCCTGGTGGTGGTGCTTTTGCTACCTACTTTATTTTAGTTTTTAAAATTATTTCTTCTTTATTTAACCAGGTAGGCCAGTTGAGAACAAGTTCTCATTTACAACTGAGACCTAGCCAAGATGGAGCAAAGCAGTGCGACAAAAACAACAGAGTTGCACATGGGATAAACTCTGAATCACCAATTCCATATAGGGCACAAAAAGTATGGATTCCTGCCCAAAATGTACCTTTCCTTAGTTTTGTTGACGAAGTATAATTTTGTCAATAATGTTGTGTGAGAGTGGGAACAAAATATAATTTTGATAAATGTGTATCAGCATGAAGCACGCAACCATTGAGTGCAAGTTCATTAGTTGTAAATTGTTCTACGAAATAATATTTTTCAATCTAGCCTAACCATCAAACCAGTGGTGCCACATAATTTACAGGGTTCATGTATATTTGCAAGATACTTCAATAAATGTGTTAAATTGCTCCTTTCTTTTCTTTTTTCTTTCCATTCTTTCCTTTCCTCCTTCCTTCTTTCCTTCCTTCTTTGCTTCTTTTCTTTGTTTGTTTCTTTGTTTGTTTCTTTCCAGGCGATTGACCAAAGAGAATGTGAAACCATCTGGGCGACAGATAGGCAAGCTGAGCCATAGCAACCCCACCATCCTCTTTGACTATGTATGTATTCTCAAAAAAGTTATGATCTTCTATTCACCTACTGTCACTGATGCGTTGTGAAACAGTGTTTGTTTGATGAAGTCATTGTCTGTATATTTTTTGTGGCCTTTTCCCCCAGTAATGCCCGAGCCAAATCCGCGGAAGCAGGAATAATTAAGTCCTCCACAATAGTATGGGGCTTGTATCATAGCAATTTCCTGTATTGCCAAATGAGGAGAGTTACAAACCACACAGCAGTCAGAGTTATACTTAAACTTCATCTTTAATAATATGAGATTCACAATAGCCCTTTGACTCTCAGATCAATTCAGTGTCTATAATGAATTCTGAGAGTCCCTACATAGGAATACAAAGATCTTTTACCAAGATACACCCCTCTCAACTTACGTGACGAACCACAGATCTTAGGAACTCTTCACAAAGGTCATTTTACTTGAGAGAGGAGTATCCCATAGCCAGATAGCATTAGCTATAAATTATCGTTCAGTTTGGTCTCTAAGACGAGGTTCTAATCTCGTACCTGGTACTTCATAGTACAAAAACATGAACTCATCCAATGGTATATATCAATTGTCAACTCTAGATACTCCCATCTCAAGTACACCCGGGGACATACAATGGTTCCAGACACTGCCATACTCCCCCCCCATGGGAAAAGGAGGGAGTGACTGGCATACAGACATTGTGGAGACAATTAATTGGTTCCCCATTAATCACGCCATCCCTTCACATGGTTTAAGAATAGGTGAAGACAATGTTCCATTCTGTCCTCCTCCCCTTCTGATATTCTGCATAGCACCAGATGGTTTAACAGATATATTCACATATGAAGACAAGCCTGACCACTCCCCTCTCTGGGCCCCAAAGGACTGAGCCCTAGCTGAGAAGGGATATGTGCAACTGCCAACCCTTTAGTCCAAAGGGAAACATTCTAATGACGAGTATTTACATAAGCATATTATGTAAATAAAACAACTTATTTATGTTACCCAACTAATTCTGATTCATCCACCACACTTGTCTGTCCTAGCCACTCAGTAGCTTACCATATAAGACTCTTCTAGCCCCTTCTTATTAATGGTATCTGTTGATTTTATTCATGTCTTACTACTCAAAAGTTGTCTTATTCTCTCTCAAAAACTCCTGTGGCTTATTTTTCAAAGTGTCATGTTTCTAAAATGTCTGTGCGAGAGTGAAGGTTTCCCATGAGAGAGTAATGGTTAATGTGATTGAATGTTAACTATTTGACTAGGCTACCTGTATTTGACATTGTGTTATTTCGCTGAACACTAGATGGTTTAGTTTTATTTTTGCCGGTGAAACGAGGCTACGAGGCGAGATAAAAACCTCACCCAAATGTATAGCCCCGTTGGAAAATGTAAATCTACTGTTTGAAAATGTGAAGAGAAAATCGCATTTGGATCACGTTTTTATTTGGTGTACCCCTGGCGGCGTTGTGTGTACCCCAGTTTGGGAATAGCTGGTCTAGAGCAACATATAATGACAGAAGAGAAGCTGCATATATCTAATTATAGACAAGTTGACTAACACATAGCTTACCAAAATATCAGAAATTATAAGCAGAAATATATCGAAAATAGGCACACAAAAAACATGCACCCCCTGTCAAACTCGTTCCGCCCTCTGACTGTAGCCTACAGCGCATTTTCTATATTCGCGGGTTAGGGTCTTGCGGGGGCCTCGGATTTTAACTGTTTTATATATAGTCGTGCGGTTGCTGAAGAGTTATTAGCAATAGCAATCTACTTGCTAAAAGTATTTATTTTAGGCAAAGTGATTTACAAAAGTAAACCTTCAATAGTGAACATACTAGGAAACAAAAAGACACCTGGCATTTATCTTGGCTAGCCTATCTCTTTTGGAACGTTTGTCTTTAAGGGGCAGCGTCCTATTTTAAAATCTCAAAACAACATCCTTTAGAATTGCATTGCATTAATCTTTGTTTCTAAAGAATAGAGTAATGACTTGCAAAGCTAAATTATATTACACAGCTTTTTAATACATACATAAATACATATCATAATAACCAAAAGAAGTCTATTAATAGCTGAATATAGGGAGAACGCATGCCAATCTATTAGCCCTGCATAACTGCAATGCATTTAAGAACTACACCATGTCTGGACCAGTAGAAATTCTGTTTGGGCCAGCAGAGTTCTTGGCCATGTTACCCAACTAATGAGGGGAAAAAAATAACATTGGACCCTGGTGTGTTTCACATGCAGCTACAGAGTGGTGGCGCATAGGCAATTTACTGTGCTGTGATTGACAAATAGCAAGCTTGACTAGTTTCTAAAAGGTGTTGAACCGACTGAATAAAGTCGATCCCTTATATCCTTGCCATTCTTCATAAATCATACAACCTAGTTATGTCCATGCTATCGGGTCTGGACAAGTAAACTAAAAATCTTGTTTATATTATATTTTCGATTTGAAGTCCCATCAGGACTTGCCAGACAGTGACGTTAAAGTGAGTGACTCGTCAGTAGCCTACCGAATTGAATCGGTCATTTGACTCCCTAATTTGCATACAGGTAGGCTTTTTGGCGAATCTGCAGATAAATGATGAAAACATTTGATGAAGATGGTGAATCCTCCTTACTGCAGGAACAATAGGTAGGCTAGTGGAGAGAGCCTCACTCTGGTCTGTGTTGTATTATTGTTCCTCTCTCAGATCCTGTCTCAGATCCAGTGGTATGACAACCTCATCGGTCCAGTGGTAGACTCCCTCAAGTACCTCACCTCACTCAACTATGATGTCATGGCCTGTATCCTTACTCTGCCATTTTGTGACTCATGTATTTATACACGTTCAGTACTTTGTTTAACTATGTATTTGGAATGCTTTAGTCCAGCCATAGCAGTCAAGAGTGTATTAAGACTTGCTGTGTTGTGCACCTTAACTCATTGACAATAGATTGCATTATTGAAGCGCTGGCCAATCCAGAGAAAGAGAAGATGAAACATGATGACACTACGATATCCTCCTGGCTTCAGAGTGAGTTCACTACTACAGCAATTTGGGGGGAGTGTTTGACTTGGGTTGTGTTCAGGACAAAATATTTAGAAATGGTGTGAAAACGGGAGGTACCACCTGAACTTGTCCAATAAGAACACAGATTTTCATTTTACGGTACAAAATGTTTCACTACAGTGTGTCCTACCAAACATGGCCCTGATGTCACAAATCAGCTTTATTGTCGAAGGTGCATTATGGTGTGCTTTTGTTCCATGTAGGTCCATCCCAGTACAACTCTAGTTGACTATGTTTATGCAACATATGTCTGCTTGCTTGCTAACTAATGGACTGCTGACCTTTCTCCTGTCTCCTATCCAGGCCTGGCTAGTCTGTGTGGAGCTGTTTTCAGGAAATACCCAATCGAGTTGGCCGGCCTCCTCCAGTATGTGACCAATACGCTGAAAGCAGGGAAGAGGTAAGAATAACTCCTCATCAGGCAGACAGCCACCTCATTGACTTGCTGGCTCTGATGTGATTCATAGTGATGGAGTTTGTTGTTCGTAGTCAGTCAACTGGGTCCCCTCCGTCTCTGTCTGGCTAGACTCTGGGCTGAGAGAGCGGGGCCTTGGCTGTTGATGTGCCTCCCTGCAGGGCCCTGGCCTGGGCAGAGCTGCTGAGTAATGTGGTGTTGATGAGGAGGCTGCTGACTGTGTGGGTGTTTGGGCACCCATGGAGGAAGGGGGAGGGTAATTATCACAGCCCTGGTCTCCCTATAATGGCTGGAGTCTGCAGGTAGTGAATCACACTGGGCTTCATGGCAACTTTCTCTTGTTCCCTCCATCCCTCCCTCCCATCCCTCCCTCCCATCCCTCCCATCAGTTCAGATCAGTCCTTCTCCAGGGCCAGGAATGCAGGGGAAGTAAATAGAGGTGGCACTCTGCCATAGTGCCCATGAAACAGCATGGAAGAGAATAAATGATGTGGATTTGCCGGAATCTACTATTATTAGTGTGCTGTCCTTACCTACTCCTACGAGTGTTTTCGCCCAACGATGGTTGTTGACACGTGTTTATTTTTGTGTATGTGCACATATTATTTGTTTGTCCGCATTCACAAATATACTTCTGTTGTGTTTTCCCCCCACTGCAGTTTTGACCTGCTGATTCTAAAAGAGGTGGTGCAGAAGATGGCCGGCATCGAGATCACGGATGAGATGACATCAGAGCAGATGGAGGCTATGACTGGAGGGGAGCAGCTCAAAGCTGAGGTACTGGGCCATCTTTAGTCTGACTTAAACGTTGAAACTATACACCATGACCAGCTCAAAGCTGAGGCACATTATAATAGTTGGCTATTGCTAAGCATGACTTGAAAAAGTTAAATTCTATTTTCTTTATGTCCCCAGGGTGGTTACTTTGGTCAGATCCGTAACACTAAGAAGTCGTCCCAGCGTCTAAAGGATGCCCTGTTGGACCATGAGCTGGCTCTGCCCCTCTGTCTCCTCATGGCCCAGCAACGCAACGGGGTGGTCTTTCTAGAGGGGGGTGAGAAACACCTTAAACTGGTGGGAAAGCTCTACGACCAGGTAGGAACTCATAACCCGCAGAGGGTAACTTCAAGTCTTGTCCATAAGCTACATCAGGGGAATGGAGTTCTCCTTTTTCCTCATTACTACATTTCTTAAACATTCCACAGCTGACAATTTATGTTTAGTTTAATTCCCCCAAGTTGCCTGTCGATAATCTCACACAATTGCCTCTGTGTGCCGTATTGGGCCACATTGATGGATGGTTTTAATGACCCAGGTTGTGTCCTTAAACAAATAAGGAACTGTGAGATGAATAACACACGGACATGGCTGTGTAATAAGGGAGAATGAACTTCCTGGGATGTGTCAAAAATATAACCTTATTTCCTATATAAGAGCACTACTTTCAACCAGAGGCAATGCGGGCCCTTGTCAAAAGTAGTGCACTAAAGAAGGATTAGGGTGCCATTCTGGACACACTCTGACTCTCCGCCGTGTCCCCTGGCTACAGTGTCACGACACCCTGGTCCAGTTTGGTGGCTTCCTGGCGTCCAACCTGAGTACTGAGGACTACATCAAGCGTGTTCCCTCCATTGACATCCTGTGCAACCAGTTCCACACCCCCCACGACGCTGCCTTCTTCCTCTCACGCCCAATGTACGGACATCAGATCCTGGTGAGTAGTCTCCTTCCCTCTGGTAGTTCACCTTTAGCTTGTACAGTATGACCAATGGATACATCCGCAGTGAGTATATGTATTCAGGACACTACAAATAAATTCAATACAAACTCATATGACTGCAACCTTGAATTGATGTGAACTGTAATGCTTTGAGATCACTGGCCACGTAGTGTCCTGGTAGAAGAATGGTTTAGTTCCAGAGAGCGACAGCCGCCCTCCTCCCATGTGCTGTGTAACCTGATTTACTGTCGTCCTGGCCGGGCGTGAAACATGCTGAGTTCCCCCTCTGCTGTCGTCACACGACATGGTCACGCCATCTGAACAATCACATCTGACACACATTCCTCATGAGGGGACCATCTCACTCAGGTTTTGTCTCTGGGAACAGATCAGACCCACTGTCCTGCTGGGAGTCATGTATAATACAGAACCACAGATCAGGCTGATCCAGGCTGCTGCTCTCACAGCCAGGGAGAACCAGACTGTATAATCTCCGATACTGAAACATATTGTATATCAATCCGTTTGTGAATCTTACCACGTAAAGGAGACCGTAACTGACTGTCCCCTCCTCTCTCCCCAGTCTAAGTATGATGAGCTGAAGAAAGCTGAGAAGAGCAACCGGCAGCAGCAGAAGGTCCATAAGTACGTGGCTGCGTGCGAGCTGGTGATGTCGCCGGTGCATGAGGCTGTGGTGTCCCTGCACCCGCCCCGCGTCTGGGACGACCTCCGACCCCAGTTCTACGCCACCTTCTGGTCGCTGACCATGTACGATCTGGCCGTGCCACACAACGCCTACGACCGCGAGGTGAAGAAGCTCCAGGTCCAGGTCAAGACCATCGAGGAGAACCCTGATGTGGTGAGTCACATCGTCAGGGGTGTGTTCATTTAGAGCACACAATGGAAAACAGTTGAAAAGGTTTTGCTACGGAAAATGTAAATTAGCATTTCTTATTTAACCATGTAGTGGACAAGTCCAAGTAGTCCCTCCCTGTTTCAGTCCGTTTTCTTCTGTTTGGTGCCTAATGAACAGGACCCCAGGCATCTATCAGACCCCTTGGTGACAATACTGCAGCACACAGAGGATTTTCTCATCTTCCAGTTAATCTCTCCCTCATCAACAGCTCATTACATGCCCTCCAAACACACAGTCACACAGTTCATTGTGGTGGAATTGCAATGGTCTCCAATTATCACTTGACTTGGAGAGTTATGGTAATTGCACTATAATTGTATTGTGCTTCAGCTCCAACTTGTTATTTAGTGTTCTCTCTGTGTATGTGTTCACACCATCTAAACAGCAGCCTGTCTGTCTGCTGTCTGTCTGCAGCCCATGAACACACACTAACCAGCCCGTCTGTCTGTCTGGTGTCTGCTGTCTGTCTGCAGCCCATGAACAAGAAGAAGAAGGAGAAGGAGCGCTGCACGGCCCTACAGGACAAGCTGCAGGAGGAGGAGAAGAAGCAGCTGGAGCACGTCCAGAGGGTCCTGCACCGCCTCAAACTGGAGAAAGACAACTGGCTCCTCGCCAGTAAGATAGTCTCTCTCTCACTCACTCACTCAAGCGCACAATGCTTACTGCCCCTCACAGCACTCATCCCAGAAGACCCTCCCTCACCCAGCCTCCTCTTCCCATTAGAGCAGGCTCTGTTGTTGAGACCGGATCACCACAAAACTGCTAAGCCCCGTCAGCTCTCAGGGGGGTGCCTCAAAACCAGCCTCATCTTGTTTGTTTTAGCCCCGTTAACAAGCATGACCATGACCGAAGTAATTCCATTAATATGGAGTTGTTTGATGATATGGCGCCATAGTCTGTTTTGGTGGATGTGGGTTATTGGCAGCTGTCAACTCTCCCATTTCATTAACAAACACGTCTGTCATATTTAACAATATCTTTGTGCAGCTAACCCAAGCTAATTACATTTTAAATGAGTGTGTTTGAGCCTTCTCAAATCTTGTTTGAAGAATTAGTGACTCAAAAGATGAGTCATGGGAGTCATGACTGCAATTCTAATTCACTGTTCTTCTGTTCTTCTCCCATCCTCCTTTTTATAAATAATTTTCCTCTCTCCCTCCCTCTATTTTCTCCCTCGTTCAGAATCCACCAAGAATGAGACCATCACTAAGTTCCTGCAGCTGTGTCTGTTCCCTCGCTGTATCTTCTCTGCCATCGACGCTGTGTACTGCGCCCGCTTTGTGGAGCTGGTGCACCAGCAGAAGGCTCCCAACTTCTGCACCCTGCTCTGCTATGACCGGGTGAGACATCTCTGTCCCTTTTCTGCCTCTTTGCCCTCTACTGTCTCAGGTTGTCACGTGTTATTATACCATGGGATTTTCAGCACCTCATTACTCTGTCCTGACCTCCTAACTGTGTTGCGTGGTCTTCTCTGCAGGTGTTCTCTGACATCATCTACACGGTGGCCAGCTGCACAGAGAACGAGTCGCGGCGCTACGGACGTTTCCTGTGCTGCATGCTGGAGACTGTGACCCGCTGGCACAGCGACCGTGCTGTCTACGAGAAGGTACCCACTACACACCTCTCGCTCTCTCACACACACACACACACACACACACACACACACACACTACACCTTCTCAGATCTCAAGTGCATAGGGTATCGGCCTCGCTAGGAGTTGATTTGAGGCTGGGCAACATTATCTACTGATATTACTAACATTCTGTAGCTGTACAATGCAAATGTAACCATTGTTAACACTTCATCTTGTCTGTGTGTTGTCCACTCTTCATCTTGTCTGTGTGTTGTCCCCCCTTCAAGGAGTGTGGTAACTACCCAGGCTTCCTGACCATCTTCAGAGCCACAGGCTTCGACGGAGGGAACAAAGCCGACCAGCTGGACTATGAGAACTTCAGACACGTGGTGCACAAATGGCACTACAAGCTGACTAAAGTGAGTTCCTCCTTTTGTTTCAAAGCCTTCTGAAGAAGTCAATCTGGTCTATTTGTCTTATTAACGGCTATTTATTTAGCAACACGCATGCCCCTCCAACCTGTGGAGCTGTCTTTTTAACTGTGTTTGAGTGGTGCAAAATCCACTTGTCACCTAAATCTTGCTGGATTGATTGCTTTCATTTTTACTCCTACGACTCTTTCATACTCTTGCTTGTGCCTGTCGCTTTTCCCCGTTAACGTTACAACCTCCAAAATGTTTGTAATGACCTGTCAAACACATGCCGGTAATGGCTGAAATGGGCTCAATGGAATGCATTGTCTTTCTGCAGCATCTATAAGAATGCTGAAGCTTTGTCTGGGATTTAACACATCCTTTTCGACAATTACATCACAAGAAAGATCACTTTATTTTGATGGCTGTTAATTTATTGTGGAATTGAAAAAAGTACTAATTTAATACAGTTGACATGTTTACAAGTTAGATGCACAAAAATGAAAGCAACTTTGAATATGAACACTTGGATTATAGTGATATTATCAAGGGACAGGGGGATACCTAGTCAGTTGTACAACGGAATGCATTCAACCCAACCCCTCTGAATCAGAGAGGTGCAGGGGGCTGCCTCAATCGACGTCCATGTCATCGGCGCCCAGGGTGCAGTTGTTGGAGGTTAACTGCCTTGCTTAAGGGCAGAATGCCAGATTTTTCTACCTTGCCGGCAAGGGGGACCTTTCAGTTACTGGCTCAACGCTCTTAACCGCTAGGCTACCTACCACCCTAGGCTACCTTATGTCTGATCTCACAATGTAAAGTATGCATAGATGGGTGTAATCTAGAGCCAAGCCTGTTGATTTTTAATCTGAAGGTACCCTGCTATTGAAACACTTGTGTTATACAACAGAAGGTGACAACAACAGTAGTGCTGATGCGGTGACTGTATTACTGCAACACTGGCAGTCACGAGTCATGACTGCAGTCAAATTCCCTGTGACCATTGGTCAAGGTAATCCCAATCCAAAACTGTGCAAATGAATAGCCCTGATGAGTAGTTTAGCAAACTTGCTAATGGCCCTGATGAGTAGCCTAGCAAACTTGCTAATGGCCCTGATGAGTAGCCTAGCAAACTTGCTAATGGCCCTGATGAGTAGCCTAGCAAACTTGCTAATGGCCCTGATGAGTAGCCTAGCAAACTTGCTAATGGCCCTGATGAGTAGCCTAATGAACTTGATTATGGCCCTGAAGAGTAGCCTAACAAACTTGCTAATGGCCCTGATGAGTAGCCTAACAAACTTGCTAATGGCCCTGATGAGTAGCCTAATGAACTTGATTATGGCCCTGAAGAGTAGCCTAACAAGCTTGCTAATGGCCCGATGAGTAGCCTAACAAACTTGCTAATGGCCCTGATGAGTAGCCTAACAAACTTGCTAATGGCCCTGATGAGTAGCCTAATGAACTTGATTATGGCCCTGAAGAGTAGCCTAACAAACTTGCTAATGGCCTGGTACTCAGCACTCTATTGTGTCTTTAATCACTCTATAATCACTTCTTGATTGAATTTGAGAGGCATAAGGTGATGCAGTATGGAGCTCGATTTGTCCTCTGCAAGCCTCCGGAGGCACCACAATTGCATCAAACCCTCCGTACGGAGCCTCCGGTTTGCAACCCCGGAGCAAGCATAAATTGGCTTTGAGACTCGGAGGGAGAGAGGGAGGGAGAACTTCTTGCTAGTTCTTGCTAGTTATTTATCATCCCATCCGATTACATAGTACCTGTCTTTTATTTATTATTATTTTTTAAATCACCTTTATTTAACCAGGTAGGCTAGTTGAGAACAAGTTCTCATTTACAACTACGACCTGGCCAAGATAAAGCAAAGCAGTTCGACACATACAACAACACCGAGTTACACATGGGAAAAAAAACACACAAAAACACATGGAATAAACAAACATACAGTCAATAAAAGTAGAAAAAAGTATATATACAGTGTGTGCAAATGAGGTAGGATAAGGGAGGTAAGGCAATAAATAGGCCATGGTGGCGAAGTAATTACAATATAGCAATTAAACACTGGATTGTTAGATGTGCAGAAGATGAATGTGCAGGAAGAGATACTGGGGTGCAAAGGAGCCAGGTAAATAAATAAATACAGTATGGGGATGAGGTAGTTGGATGGGCTATTTACAGATGGGCTATGTACAGGTGCAGTGATCTGTGAGCTGTTCTGACAGCTGGTGGTTAGTGAGGGAGATATGAGTCTCCAGCTTCAGTATTTTTTGGCAGTTCGTTCCAGTCATTGACAGCAGAGAACTGGAAGGAAAGGCGGCCAAAGGAAGAATTGGCTTTGGGGGTGACCAGTGAGAGATACCTGCGGGAGCGCGTGTTACGGGTGGGTTCTGCTATGGTGACCAGTGAGCTGAGATAAGGCGGGGCTTTACCTAGCATAGACTTGTAGATGACCTGGAGCCTGTGGGTTTGGCGACGAGTATGAAGCGAGGGCCAGCCAATGAGAGTGTACAGGTCGCAGTGGTGGGTACTATATGGGGCTTTGGTGACAAAACGGATGGCACTGTGATAGACTGCATCCAATTTGTTGAGTAGTGTTGGAAGCTGTTTTGTAAATGACATCGCCAAAGTTGAGGATCGGTAGGATGGTCAGTTTTACGAGGGTAAGGGAAGAACACTTTGTTGCGAAATAGGAAGCCGATTCTAGATTTAATTTTGGATTGGAGATGCTTAATGTGAGTCTGGAAGGAGAGTTTACAGTCTAACTAGACACCTAGGTATTTGTAGTTGTCCACATATTCTAAGTCAGAACCGTCCAGAGTAGTGATGCTGGACGGTGCGGGCAGCGATCGGTTGAAGAGCATGCATTTAAGAGCATTTGGAGGCCACGGAAGGAGAGTTTTAATGGCATTGAAGATCATCTGGAGGTTAGTTAACACAATGTCCAAACAAGGGACAGAAGTATACAGAATGGTGTTGTCTGCGTAGAGGTGGATCAGAGAATCACCAGCAGCAAGAGCGATATCATTGATGTATACAAAGAAGAGAGTCGGCCCGAGAATTGAACCCTGTGACAGCCCCATAGAGACTGCCAGAGGTCCGGACAACTGGCCATCCGATTTGACACACTGAACTCTATCAGAGAAGTAGTTGGTGAACCAGGCGAGGCAATCATTTTAGAAACTAAGGCTTTTGAGTCCGCTGATAAGAATGTGGTGATTGACAGAGTTGGAAGCCTTGGCCAGGTGGATGAATACAGCTGCACAGTAATGTCCCTTATTGATGGCGGTTATGATATCGTCTTGACTGTATCAAACCCGAGAGAAGCTAGCTAATTGAGGCTAGCCATCCCATTACTGGGCTTCTCACCGTCGTACAGTGAGTCTACACAACTCCTCAGATTGTAGTGTAAATAGCAGCCTACCTGTTGGCTTTTGGTTGTTGTGGCTTTTCTTTCTCATTTCATTTTTTAATTCTGTCTTCCATTGAGTCGATACCCTGTAACTTTCTTGCTATACAAGCAGCAATGCAGTTGCCTCTCTCCCCCCACTGGAAGGATCAGAGTGCATCCCTTTTTTTGCAACTTTTTCCAAATCATTGTTATCAAGTTGCATCGTGCAGCCCTTATGTTTTCATTTCTAAGACATTCCCAAGTTTATAGGTCTATCACAACTAAATATTGTGTGGCTATATTAAATGGATTTATTCCACTTTTTAAAATGTAGATGCTCCATGGGGGCGACAGGTAGCCTAGTGGTTGAAGCGTTGGACTAGGCAGGTAACCTAGTGGTTGGAGCGTTGGACTAGGCAGGTAACCTAGTGGTTGGAGCATTGGACTAGGCAGGTAACCTAGTGGTTGAAGCGTTGGACTAGGCAGGTAACCTAGTGGTTGGAGCGTTGGACTAGGCAGGCAACCTAGTGGTTGGAGCGTTGGACTAGGCAGGCAACCTATTGGTTGAAGCGTTGGACTAGGCAGGCAACCTAGTGTTTGGAGCGTTGGACTAGGCAGGCAACCTAGTGGTTGGAGCGTTGGACTAGGCAGGCAACCTAGTGGTTGGAGCGTTGGACTAGGCAGGCAACCTAGTGGTTGGAGCGTTGGACTAGGCGGGTAACCTAGTGGTTGGAGCATTGGACTAGGCAGGTAACCTAGTGGTTGAAGCGTTGGACTAGGCAGGTAACCTAGTGGTTGGAGCGTTGGACTAGGCAGGCAACCTAGTGGTTGGAGCGTTGGACTAGGCAGGCAACCTAGTGGTTGAAGCGTTGGACTAGGCAGGCAACCTAGTGTTTGGAGCGTTGGACTAGGCAGGCAACCTAGTGGTTGGAGCGTTGGACTAGGCAGGCAACCTAGTGGTTGGAGCGTTGGACTAGGCAGGCAACCTAGTGGTTGGAGCGTTGGACTAGGCGGGTAACCTAGTGGTTGGAGCGTTGGACTAGGCGGGTAACCTAGTGGTTGGAGCGTTGGACTAGACAGGTAGCCTAGTGGTTGGAGCGTTGGACTAGGCAGGTAGCCTAGTGGTTGGAGCGTTGGACTAGGCAGGTAACCTAGTGGTTGGAGCGTTGGACTAGGCAGGTAGCCTAGTGGTTGGAGCGTTGGACTAGGCAGGTAACCTAGTGGTTGGAGCGTTGGACTAGGCAGGTAGCCTAGTGGTTGGAGCTTTGGACTAGGCAGGTAGCCTAGTGGTTGGAGCTTTGGACTAGGCAGGTAGCCTAGTGGTTGGAGCATTGGACTAGGCAGGTAGCCTAGTGGTTGGAGCTTTGGACTAGGCAGGTAGCCTAGTGGTTGGAGCATTGGACTAGGCAGGTAGCCTAGTGGTTGGAGCGTTGGACTAGGCAGGTAGCCTAGTGGTTGGAGCGTTGGACCAGGCAGGTAGCCTAGTGGTTGGAGCTTTGGACCAGGCAGGTAGCCTAGTGGTTGGAGCTTGGACTAGGCAGGTAGCCTAGTGGTTGGAGCATTGGACTAGGCAGGTAGCCTAGTGGTTGGAGCGTTGGACCAGGCAGGTAGCCTAGTGGTTGGAGCATTGGACTAGGCAGGTAGCCTAGTGGTTGGAGCATTGGACTAGGCAGGTAGCCTAGTGGTTGGAGCATTGGACTAGGCAGGTAACCTAGTGGTTGGAGCGTTGGACTAGGCAGGTAGCCTAGTGGTTGAAGCGTTGGACTAGGCAGGTAGCCTAGTGGTTGGAGCATTGGACTAGGCAGGTAGCCTAGTGGTTGGAGCGTTGGACTAGGCAGGTAGCCTAGTGGTTGGAGCGTTGGACTAGGCAGGTAACCTAGTGGTTGAAGCGTTGGACCATTAACTGAAAGGTTGCAAGATCGAATCCCCGAGCTGACAAAGTAAAAATCTGTCGTTCTACCCCTGAACAAGGCAGTTAACCCACTGTTCCTAGGCCTTCATTGTAAATAATGTTCTTAACTGACTTGCCTAGTTAAAAAAAGGTTAAAAAAAGATATGCCTATTTATTTTTATTTTTTAAAGGTGGGCCAAACATGTTTATGTTAATTCATTGTAAATTACCGTGAGACCGGTAGAAATTTGCATGACAATTATCGTATTACAATTTCTTGACTACCACAGCCCTTAACAACCGTAATTAATGAGTCAGTCTAGACGCTGCAGGTGAGTGCAGGTAGGCCTAGATGGAGCAAGGTTGTCGGTCGTTGCTCCCTATAGCACCCCTTTATGTTAATGTTTCATATATGTAAATACACCCGGTGTGTTTATGAAAATGAGGCACATATACTTGTCTTTATTTTAACACATTTTTTTTATTTTTTATCCTGATACTATTAGAAAATGTATATATGAGTGCATTCTAAGAAAAATAAGGTGACATTTGACAATAAATAGAATACCATAAATTCTCACCAAACTCATTATTTGTCTGTGTCAGTACAATGTCTTATGTGCTATAATTCAGTCAAAATCTGATGGATTTTAAACATTCTAAAAGTTTGCAGTATCATCATCCATTGTCCACCTGTTGCATTTATTATAATTATTTTTTTAAACCTTTTAACAATTTTGATGACTGTTGCTAATTCATTTACTACCATTGTTCAGAATGTTATACTTTAATTGAAAAATAAACGTAACAGACAATGCTAGCAGGAAATTGTACCCGCTCTGAGTGAGAAGCTCCTGAAACATGAAGACTCCTGTCTCCTCTGTATGTACAGTATAATCAGAGGTCAGTGGAATGTGTGGATGCAGCAGTAACAATATACCCCTCTCTCCTTCTGTTCCCTCCAGGCATCAGTCCACTGCTTGGAGACGGGGGAGTACACCCACATCCGGAACATCCTCATTGTGCTGACCAAGATCCTGCCTTGTTACCCCAAAGTGCTGAACCTGGGCCAGGCGCTGGAGTGCCGCGTCCACAAGATCTGTCTGGAGGAGAAGGAGAAGAGGCCAGACCTCTATGCCTTGGCTATGGGGTAACACAGAGTCCACCAGCCATGTTGTTTCCAGTGCAGCACAGTCAGACAGTTCACTAGCATTGTGGGGTTTTAGTTTATTGTGGAGTGCAAGTGGCAAGCATTTTGCTGTTAGGTTTGTCAGTTTGTTGTGTAGCTAGTACCCACAAAGGGTGGTGTTAAATGGAGGTGTGTACTTTTAACTACAGGGATATAGATTAAGTGGTATTGGATGAATTATCATTAGGGAAGGTTTAGTTGCACTTTTATCCAGATGTTATTTACAATGGGAAGTACTTGTGGATTATCTAAATAGAGTTTTGAGATCAGATAAGTGATCTAGGTACTTTGTCTTGAGGTCAGTAGTAGAGGATGAGGCTTAATGGAACTCTATTAGTCATGTGATGCTGCTGTAAAGCACTGGAGACTGATAAAACAATCCTCTACAAAGCTTTATGGCATGTACCTGTGAAATCCTCACTTAGAAACACACACGGGTCCTGTGTAAATTTGTGTGTGTTTGGAAAATGTGGCACCGGCAATTGGACGGCAACATTTTAATTTGCATTGGGTGCGTAACCTGATTAGGGTTTCCACCAACAGTGCTCAGAATGACAGAAATCACATTTAGAATATGGTAATTCATATTAACAGAACATACAAGTCAAGGATGCAATGATCTGCTTACTGAATTCTGATGTGTACTTTAAACATGTTAGAATAACTGCCCACACTTACTTTTCATCAGCCAATAAGATGAGTAACAAACAGCAAAATCATTAGCCTATATCAATCTATTATAGGAGAAAAGTTTAGGCTACCTATTTTATTGGTCAGCTTGTCGAGAAAATAATTGCCCGTTCCAAACCGTCTCTGTAACAGTTGTGGGACGATAGATCCCAGATTCAGACAACCAGTAGGCCTAGGCTACATAAAAAGATGTTAAAAAGCAATTAGCGGGAAAACACTGTTGTCAAAAGGGCACTGCACATGTGAGCGGTTTCATATGACAGAGATGAAAATATCTGTTTGAAATGTAGAAAGAGAGGAGATCTAATAGCCTACTTTGAAGCAAGGTAAGACATGACTCATATCAACACGTTCAGGTTTCAAACAATTAAGTATGTTTTCAAAATGCATACTACCTCCAGCTCATTGCAAATTTGTGTGTGATGCGCTGATAAAGCCTGCCTGCCTTTGCAGTTTGATGTTGCGTAAAAACGGTCATTTGAACGGTCATTCAACTCGGGCCTCTTTCTTGAGCTCCGACTTTCTGAAGATTGCTGACGTCATGATTTGACCTTGTATCTTTCCAGAGTTCCTAGTTGTCTTGAAAGCACCTCAAGATGCTGTAGCAGCAACTCTTCCGTTGTCTGACAGAATTTCCACTCAAAGCCTCTATCTGTATGCTGTACACGTGTGATAAGATGCATTATGAATATACTGTACACACGCGCCAATTTCATTCCACTAAATTATGCAAATGAACCTATAGACCGATAATCATGACCAGTCAAATGTATTTCCATCGATTAATAGGCTAAAAAGCTTTCTTTTGTAAGGGGATTTATTTATTTTTTTCGGACAATTGGCTGGCACCAATTTTATTTATTGTGTTTTCAAATTTTGTATTAGATAAAAGCTGGCCATTACCGGCTAACGGAAACCCTGTGTGTGTGAAAGTGGAAAGATATTATCTTATTATTTGCCTAGGTGAGAGTTTTGTGTTTCTGTGGTGTGTCTATGGGAGTTTTAGTTTGGCATGTGAATGGGGTGTGATGCTGTGTGATTGCCCTGCCTGTACCTTGTGTAAACTCTTCATGCATCTTACAGCTATTCTGGCCAGTTGAAAGGCAGGAAAGTGCACATGGTCCCTGAGAATGAGTTCCACCACAAGGAGCAGCCGGTGCGTAGCGCCACCACTGCCAGCCAGCTGAACGGCCCTGGCACCACAGCCAAGCCTGCCACCAACGCCAGCAAGACGGAGGAGGGAGCCTGCGAGGACGCTGGTGAGTGGGTCTGCCCTTCTGTCACAAGATAAGCTGAAGGGGAAATATTAGAACCCCCCCCCCGACAGGTGTTATAGAGTTTGAATCGGCATTGGGACATTTGTTTTATTGAAAGGACCATTGTGTTCATGCTGTTGCTGCTTTGTGTTTTGGTAGACCGATCCAAGGATAAATCTCAGGGGACGGCGAAGCCAGTGAACAAAGCCAATAGCACAGTGGCCAAAGTGACCACCAGCAATGGGAATGGTGCTCCTAACAGGTAAGCATGGAGGCTAGCCAACAGAGGCGAACAGCGCTGGGGAACAACTATATTTATTTACTGTTCTCAACTATTACACTATTGCTCATTAATATGTTTTTTTTTTTAAGAAAAGAAAAAGAAAGCTGAATAACATAATCAATTGTTTGAATATTAGTCAGTCATTGAATACCCAGACTGGAATCTAACAGCACTTTTAACTGGTTGATATTGTTAGGTTCTAAATGAATCTTGTAAAATTTCAGACAGTTGGTAAAGCTCAAACCAAGTATATTCACCCATTGCGTCATTCAGCTACACAGACAAAGACATATTCCTACCAGTGGTAGTATATATATGTCCCAATTTGAATGGAGTCTCCCCCTTCTCTTTAAATATTACATATTTATTACTAGGCAGGAAGTTAAGTGATGTGGGCAATAAACTGTTCCTTCTCCCTTAATGTGACCTGATCTCGGCCCCCCATTCCTCACTAAACCACATCTCTCCATCAGTGCCTGCCAACATGTGATTGCCTTTCCTTTAATCAGTACATTCCAGCTTAATTGCCTCCACCATATACAATCTTCCTACAGATATTAACTTCTGATGTAGAAACCAGACTATGGAACTCAATATTTCAATAGGGTAGACACCTGATAATTAACGGTATTTAAAGTTCTGAGTCAGAACCCAGAACCCATCCATATAAAGTCTAGACATCTAAAGTTTTCATGTATTATTCTATCCAGGTATTAAAGTATGATTCTATTCAGGAATTAAAGAATTACTCTATGATTCTATCCAGGTATTAAAGTATGATTCTATTCAGGAATTAAAGAATTACTCTATGATTCTATCCAGGTATTAAAGAATGATTCTATTCAGGAATTAAAAAATTACTCTATGATTCTATCCAGGTATTAAAGAATGATTCTATTCAGGAATTAAAGAATTACTCTATGATTCTATCCAGGTATTAAAGAATGATTCTGATTCTATCCAGGTATTAAAGAATGACTCTGATTCTATCCAGGTATTAAAGAATGATTCTATTCAGGAATTAAAGAATTACTCTATGATTCTATCCAGGTATTAAAGAATGACTCTGATTCTATCCAGGTATTAAAGAATGACTCTATGATTCTATCCAGGTATTAAAGAATGACTCTGATTCTATCCAGGTATTAAAGAATGACTCTGATTCTATCCAGGTATTAAAGGATGACTCTATGATTCTATCCAGGTATTAAAGGATGACTCTATGATTCTATCCAGGTATTAAAGGATGACTCTATGATGTTTTCCCCCTCTAAGTGTAGGGGAAGAGGAAGTTGAATCAGTCTCGGCTTTTGCTTATCTGCACATCATTGCATGTTGTCAATGTTGAACTCTGAACAATGTCCATTCTGTTTCCCTCGCAGCACCAAAGCCATCAAAGAGAGGGATGACAAAGAAAAGAGCGGGAAGGAGAAAAAAGAGAAGAAGGAGAAGACTCCAGGCAGCACTCCAGAGACGAAGGGGGAGAGCCGGCGGGAGAAGCAGAGGGACGAGAGAGGAGCAGCCGGCAAGGAGGAGCGGGCGCCACGCGAGGGTAAGGAGAAGACGCCCAAGGCAGACCGGGACAAGCAGAAGGCGGAGGAGAAGAGCAACAAAGAGGACAACAAGGCCAAAGCCGGCAACGGAGAGCCCAAGGAGCTGTCCAGGGAGCGCGACACTGGAGCCAAGGAGTCCAAGACTAAGGAGAAGGGAGGAGACCAGAGTAAGGAGAAGGGAGGAGACAGGAGTGCTGTGTCCGGGTCCCTCAAGTCTCCAGTTCCCCGATCTGAATCTGCTGAATCTGAGAGGGGTACGCAACCTGACCGCCAACACTGGCTCTGCACTTATACTGTTTCTGCTGATTGTCAGTGGGTAATCACAGCTACTAGTTTAAATGTTGAAATGAGAACTCAATTTAATCCTCTTGGTCATTTTTTCCAGATCACAAAAGGCGAAAAGTCGATACCCACTCTTCACCATCCCACTCTTCCTCTGTTAAGGTTAGTATGGCCTGAGGAAAGCTGAGCCCGTGTTTCTTCCCTTTCCGCCGGAGCGTTCCCAACTGTTGCGTGTTCCATCGGCCCTCAAGATCACCGGGGAGAGTTCTCATACACACAGGAAAGCCCCGTCTGGCATCCCCTTCGTAACCATGGGAGTTTGGAAAGAATTCCATTTGGACTTTTCCTTAATATATTTCCTGATTGGGGATAATCATCAAGGACTTAGCCAAGAGAATAATGTATATATCGATTATTTGAAATATAAATTTATTTTAATGTGAAGGAAAGCAGTAAAAGTGCCTTGGAGAAGAGAGGAATTTTTGAGTTTCTATATCCCCCACCCTTTTTCTCTTTTTGAGAGCAATATTTTTCTTCAAGTAAAATTGCTTCCGAAGTCATGAGATTTTTAGTTTTTTGCTGGCAAAGCTGAAAAGAAGATTTATTTAGATTTTTCCCCGTGTAAGATCCCTGGTATTTTTCCCATCTAAGATCCCTGGTATTTTTCCCGTCTAAGATCCCCTGGTATTTTCCCCGTTCAAAATGGCACCCAAGATGAAGAGTTTTTTTCCCCCATTTTCTGCAAGCTGAGAAGATTTCTTGGTTGAAGTGGCGTGACGTGTTTTTCTTTTCCTTTGAATCTGCGGGAATCCAGCGGGGGGCGGTGGGCGGAGTCCGGAGTCGCACAGTGTCTTCAGAAGAAGTCTCGGTATCTGCTGTTAGCTCTGATCTGTTAAAACAGCCCGCATGCAGCCTCAATCTGTACCTACGCTTCCACTCAAGATGTGTATGCAGTCAGTCGCTCCTGTGGCCCCCCCCTACAACCACCAACCCAACACCCCTCAGCACCTTGTTGCACGCGCAGTGGGGACCCCAGGCACCACCAGCACCCAGGCCCACAGAGAGCAGGAGAGGAGAGCCAGAGCCTCAGTTTTGCACCAGCCAAAAGTACAGGAGGAAAATAAAGCCTGCCTACCGCCACAGAAAGTGCGAGAAAGTGCGAGAGGGAGAGAGAAAGTGTGGGCGAAGCCTTCTGGATCTGCTGGAGCGTTGCCTAAACCGCTTGAAGCTTGTGATAGGTCTTAATGTTTACTACCAACCAGAGAGATAGGCTCCCTGTGTCTTATCCATTCTCAACTGTAAGTGACAACAACAGAGTGCTAAAACCTAGGAGAGCAGAGCACACATTCAATTAATTTGTCAGATACACACACTCAGTTCAGTTGTTTTGTAGATTTACACCACATGCACTATAAACAGTGTTCTGTAGGCCTCTTTGAGATGCTGCATTTAATTCCAGACAATTTTTTGTAGAAAAAAAAATCACACACACTTTCATCTCACTTCTCAGGGTTTTTCTAATGTAAAGCTAATGAGATGACCCCTGTTAAAGATAAATGAACCCTCCTCTCTGTTAATAACCTTGTGAAAGCCTTAGTCCTTGAAGGTCAAGGGGGAAGGAAGTGTGACGTCGGTCCGTCCAGCCCCTGAAACCCCCGTCCTCCTGACTCTCCTGACCTGCTGTCTGACAACCCCCCCAGCTCATCTGTCATCTCCATTCATTCCTACAGGACAATAGCAACGAACCCAAGGACTCTGCATCCAAGGTTTGGACTCCTCCTAAACATTACTCTATCACTATTCACCTTGACTGTTATCTTCATTCTCTTTCTCCAAGTGCCATGAGGAGGGGGTCAGTTAGAAGGACTTTGATGATTACACTTATTAAATGTGAAAAGGTACCATTTTGCAGACCGTGTCCAAATAAATCTGACTTGCATAAGAAGTCATTGCTGAATAGTGAAACCTGAGATATCACCTTAGATCAGGCTTGCCTGTTTACGTCCACTCTGTACCAGGCAGCCAGACCTCCACACTAAATGTTGATGAGTTCAGTGTAGTCATGGGAAAGATTAGAGAGACTGTCCAGGATGGCAGACTGTTGTGTGAAAAGGTCCTGATTGTGCCACCGGGGAGAAGAGACGGGGAAAGGGCAGAGTTTTAAGCGGGCGGCGTTTATTCCTCTGCCTGTGATCACTTTGTAAGGCCGTCTCTGATGCCTGCCCGGGCGGAGGCTCATTAGCTATGCGTGTGATGTGCTGTGAAAACACTGAGAAAAAGAGTGTAATCCTCTATTGAGCCCACATAACGGACCTGTCTCTCTAGATCTCTCTCACACACGCCTTCATCCACCCGCCTCTGTTCCATATTGATTTCTGATAGACGTTTAAAACAAAACATTAATAGTCTTTATTACACTCTAGGTTTTTTGAGCTTGTTTTAAGACCAAACCAAGCCTGCCATTCCTTTTCAGCACCTAAACCCCTATAAGCCTTAGTCCATATGTATTGGGTTCTTCTCACATCAGCCATAACTCAGTTGTTCCTCTGTCGAGATTCTCCCTCTCTCCCCCTGCAGACAAAGCTAGAGATGGTCAGATGAATCATTCATACAGCAGGTACACGGTTGGCTTGTTAAATTTGTATCAAGTTAGACAGCAGCACAGATAGCAGTGCTCTGCTGTCAGTGGACAGTGCTAGTCTGCTATTTTGATCTACCCCCCACGGTCCAGACTCACATCCCCGTTCTACATGGTTCACTGTGAAGTTATTGGGATGATGTTTATGCTCTCTTGATAGAGCTGCAGTCACTGCTGACCTGGTTGTTGAGGAGGGAGATGTTTGGGGTCTGAATACTGATAATGATAGACCATACTTCTCCTCTGACCACGAGTTAGGGATTAGAGTTTAACTTTGTAGTGTCAATCTTGTTAAAATGTTCCTGATGTTCCATTGTACTAGACTGAACAAAAACATAAACGCAATGTGTAAAGTGATGGTCTCATGTGTAATGAGCTGAAATAAAAGGCCCCAGAAATGTTCCATACACACAATGTTTTCTCAATTTTGTGATCTCAAATTTGTTTACATCCCTGTTAGTGAGCCTTTCTCCTTTGCCAAGATAATACATCCACCTGACCGGTGTGGTATATCAAGAAGCTGATTAAACAGCATGATCATTACACAGATGCACCTTGTGTAACCGAAAGGTTGCTGGATCGAATCTCCGAGCTGACAAGGTAAAAATCTGTCGTTCTGCTCCTGAGCAAGGCAGTTAACCCACTGTTCCCCGGCTGCTGAAGACGTGGATGTTAATTAAGGTACCCCCCCGCACCTCTCTGATTCAGAGGGGTTGGGTTAAATGCGAAAGACACATTTCAGTTGAAGGCATTCAGTTGTACAACTGACTAGTTATCCACCTTTCCCCTTAGCTGGGGATAATAAAATGCTACTATAAAATGTGCAGTTTTTTCAACAACACAATTCCACAGATATCGGACGATTTGAGGGAGTGTGCAATTGGCATGCTGACTGCAGGAATGTCCACCAGAGCTGTTGCCAGATGTTCATTTCTCAACTGTAAGCCGCCTCCAACATCATTTTACAGAATTTGGCAGTAAATCCAACCAGCCTCACGACCACAGACCACGTGTAACCACGCCAGCCCAGGACCTCCACATCCAGCTTCTTCACCTGCAGGATTGTCTGAGAGCAGCCACTCAGACAGCTGATGAAACTGTGGGTTTGCAATACCGAAGAATTTCTGCACAAACTGTCAGAAACCGTCTCAGGGAAGCTCATCTGAGTGCTCGTCGTCCTCACCAGGGTCTTGAACTGTCTACAGTTCGGCTTCATAACCGACTTCAGTGGGCAAATACTCACCTTTGATGACCACTGGCACATTGGAGAAGTTTACTCTTCACGGATGAATCCCGGTTTCAATTGTACCGGGCAGATGGCAGACAGCGTGTATGGCGTCGTGTGGGTGAGCGGTTTGATGTCAACGTTGTGATCAGAGTGCCCCATGGTGGCAGTGGGGTTATGGTATGGGCAGGCATAAGCTATGGTCAACGAACACAATTTGTATTTTATCGATGGCGATTTGAATGCACAGCGATACCATGATGAGATTCTGAGGCCCATTGACTTGACATTCATCTGCTGCCATCACCTCATATTTCAGCATGATAATGCACAGCCCCATGTCGCAAAGATCTGTACTCAATTCCTGGATGCTGAAAATGTCCCAGTTCTTCAGTGGCCTGCATACTCAACAGACATGTCACCCATTGAGCATGTTTGGGATGCTCTGGAGCAACGTGTACGACAGCGTGTTCCAGTTCCCGGCAATATCCAGCAACTTTGTACAGCCATTGAAGAAGAGTGGGACAACATTCCACAGGCCACAGTCAACAGCCTGATCAACTCGCACTGCATGAGGCAAATGGTGGTCACACCAGATACTGACTAGTTTTCTGATCTACGATCCTACCTTTTTTAAAGATATCTTATCAATTTATTTAAATTGACTGATTTCCTTATTAACTATAACTTTTTCTATGCGTTTCCTACTGATTTTTCTCCAGGAACGGTCAGCCACTTAGCGGTTCATTTATATGATCAGCAACACATAGTATGTACAGGGTCTGCCTCGGCATATGGACTTATATTTTAAGGTTATAGGCTTGGTAATAGGCACACACACACACTGAGGAGAACAGGCAGGTTTCAGCACACACATTTCAAGGCATCCTCCAGTAAGTGCACAATGCCATACAATGTATGTAAAAAATATGTGTATATATATATATATATATATATATATATATTATATTTTAGTCTGTGTTTGTTTGTTTGATTTGTATGCTCATTCCTTACAGCACCACATCACCTACAATTCGGTCTCGCGGTCCAAGAGCAGAGAGAGGGAGACGGACCAGAAAGAGTCAGAGAATACCCGGGGCCGTTCCAAAGAGAAGAAGACCGAAGACAAAGACCGAAAGGACAGGAAGAGAGTGAGTATTTGAGAGGGCAAGGGAGAGATTTAAAGGTGGACTTCAATGGGGAAAGGAGTGTTCTTATCTGATCTGGTGCTTGCTCTCATCTTGATTTGATATATAACTTAAAAGCCAACTACTTCTAACTTATATGTTATAGTTTTGCATAGATTGTCAAGACTGGTGAGATTCTAATGGTTGACCGTCCTTAAAGGAACCCCCCAGAGGAAGTTGTTGCTGCGATTTTGACTTAATTTCCTGTCCTAGAGAGTTTAGGTTCCACCTCAGAAGAAGTCAGTCCATGCTCATGGTTCTCACAAGGGAAGTGAAATGATGGGTATAATGACTTGGCTCATGATGGGCTCCAAGGTGGCATAGCAGTTCAGACGTCTTTTGTCCTCGTCTTGTCGTGTCCTGTATATATATATATTTACAACTTTTTTTCACATACATTTCATTTTTATTTTCCATCAACTCATCTTCAAAACACTCTCCTGCAACCCGCCTCACCAATTTATATTTATAAAAAGTATTATTTACCTCAAATCTGTAATCCTCCAAGAAGCTAGCCAGAAACTCCAAGAAGCTAGCCTGAAACTAACCAGAAGCTAATCCAGAAGCTAGTTAGCTCCTTTACTGGCAAATCGTTAGTATTCAGCTAACCACGGTTTGTGGTCATCAGCTATCCTTTAGCTCGAAAATCTATCGCCAGTTCTGTGCAGCGCGGCTCGGAACGGAACGGAACATACCGGACCAATTTCTCTCCATGTCCCTGGATTTCGACTGCTCTCTGGACATTCATACCCGGATCTCACAGCTAGCTAGCTGCTATCCGTGTGACTATCGGCCTTCGTCGATTCCGGAGCAAACATCAATTATTCCGGAGCTAGCCAGCTCCGTCAATCACTCCTGAGTTCCATCAATCACTCCTGGGCTGCAGTCACCTATCCGGACCCGTTCTACTGCCTACGCGGAGCCCCACCGGGCCTTCATAACTGGACTGCCGACGTTATCTACCCGAAGGAGATCCGGCTGGCTCCTCCGTCGCGACGTTACCTGAACGCCCATCTGCGGCCTGCTAACCGTTAGCTATCTTACCGGCTGCTATCTGAATAGACAATCGGACAATTTATTTATTTTTATTATTATTATGTTTTCTTCTTGGGCATCTATAACTATATCTATTGTTTTTATTTTTGTTGTTGTGTGATTTGGATTAATCCCCTCTACCACACGGAACCCCACTAATCTACTGACAGAACGCAAGAGGTGGCTAACAACAGACCTCCATCCTATGCTAGCTTGCTACCGATGGCCTGGCTAGCTGTCTAAATCACCAACCAACCTCTCCACTCACCGGACCCTTTTGATCACTCGACTAAGCATGCCTCTCCTTAATGTCAATATGTCTTGTCCATTGCTGTTCTGGTTAGTGTTTATTGGCTTATTTCACTGTAGAGCCTCTAGTCCTGCTCACTATACCTTATCCAACCTATTAGTTCCACCACCCACACATGCAATGACATCTCCTGGTTTCAATGATGTTTCTAGAGACAATATCTCTCTCTTCATCACTCAATACCTAGGTTTACCTCCACTGTATTCACATCCTACCATACATTTGTCTGTACATTATACCTTGATGCTATTTTATCGCCCCCAGAAACCTCCTTTTACTCTATTTTCCAGTTCTAGACGACCAATTCTCATAGCTTTTAGCCGTACCCTTATTCTACTCCTCCTATGTTCCTCTGGCGATGTAGAGGTGAATCCAGGCCCTGCAGTGCCTAGCTCCACTCCTATTCCCCAGGCGCTCTCTTTTGATGACTTCTGTGACCGTAATAGCCTTGGTTTCATGCATGTTAACATTAGAAGCCTCCTCCCTAAGTTTGTTCTATTCACTGCTTTAGCATACTCAGCCAACCCGGATGTTCTAGCTGTGTCTGAATCCTGGCTTAGGAAGACCACCAAAAATTCAGAAATTTTAATTCCAAACTACAACATTTTCAGACAAGATAGAACTGCCAAAGGGGGCGGTGTTGCAATCTACTGCAAAGATAGCCTGCAGAGTTCTGTCCTACTATCCAGGTCTGTACCCAAACAATTTGAACTTCTACTTTTAAAAATCCACCTCTCTAAAAACAAGTCTCTCACCTGCTATAGACCACCCTCTGCCCCCAGCTGTGCTCTGGACACCATATGTGAACTGATTGCCCCCCATCTATCTTCAGAGTTCGTGCTGCTAGGTGACCTAAACTGGAACATGCTTAACACCCCAGCCATCCTACAATCTAAACTTGATGCCCTCAATCTCACACAAATTATCAATGAACCTACCAGGTACCTCCCCAAAGCCTTAAACACGGGCACCCTCATAGATATCATCCTAACCAACTTCCCCTCTAAATACACCTCTGCTGTCTTCAACCAAGATCTCAGCGATCACTGCCTCATTGCCTGCATCCGTAATGGGTCAGCGGTCAAACGACCTCCACTCATCACTGTAAAACGCTCCCTGAAACACTTCTGCGAGCAGGCCTTTCTAATCGACCTGGCCGGGGTATCCTGGAAGGATATTGATCTCATCCCGTCAGTAGAGGATGCCTGGATATTTTTTAAAAATGCCTTCCTAACCATCTTAAATAAACATGCCCCATTCAAGAAATTTAGAACCAGGAACAGATATAGCCCTTGGTTCTCCCCAGACCTGACTGCCCTTAACCAACACAAAAACATCCTATGGCGTTCTGCATTAGCATCGAACAGCCCCGTGATATGCAGCTGTTCAGGGAAGCTAGAAACCATTATACACAGGCAGTTAGAAAAGCCAAGGCTAGCTTTTTCAAGCAGAAATTTGCTTCCTGCAACACTAACTCAAAAAGTTCTGGGACACTGTAAAGTCCATGGAGAATAAGAACACCTCCTCCCAGCTGCCCACTGCACTGAAGATAGGAAACACTGTCACCAATGATAAATCCACCATAATTGAGAATTTCAATAAGCATTTTTCTACGGCTGGCCATGCTTTCCACCTGGCTACTCCTACCCCGGACAACAGCACTGCACCCCCAACAGCAACTCGCCCAAGCCTTCCCCATTTCTCCTTCTCCCAAATCCATTCAGCTGATGTTCTGAAAGAGCTGCAAAATCTGGACCCCTACAAATCAGCCGGGCTAGACAATCTGGACCCTTTCTTTCTAAAATTATCTGCCGAAATTGTTGCCACCCCTATTACTAGCCTGTTCAACCTCTCTTTCGTGTCGTCTGAGATTCCCAAAGATTGGAAAGCAGCTGCGGTCATCCCCCTCTTCAAAGGGGGGGACACTCTTGACCCAAACTGCTACAGACCTATATCTATCCTACCGTGCCTTTCTAAGGTCTTCGAAAGCCAAGTCAACAAACAGATTACCGACCATTTCGAATCTCACCATACCTTCTCTGCTATGCAATCTGGTTTCAGAGCTGGTCATGGGTGCACCTCACCCACGCTCAAGGTCCTAAACGATATCTTAACCGCCATCGATAAGAAACATTACTGTGCAGCCGTATTCATTGATCTGGCCAAGGCTTTCGACTCTGTCAATCACCACATCCTCATCGGCAGACTCGACAGCCTTGGTTTCTCAAATAATTGCCTCGCCTGGTTCACCAACTACTTCTCTGATAGAGTTCAGTGTGTCAAATCGGAGGGTCTGCTGTCCGGACCTCTGGCAGTCTCTATGGGGGTGCCACAGGGTTCAATTCTTGGACCGACTCTCTTCTCTGTATACATCAATGAGGTCGCTCTTGCTGCTGGTGAGTCCCTGATCCACCTCTACGCAGACGACACCATTCTGTATACTTCCGGCCCTTCTTTGGACACTGTGTTAACAACCCTCCAGGCAAGCTTCAATGCCATACAACTCTCCTTCCGTGGCCTCCAATTGCTCTTAAATACAAGTAAAACTAAATGCATGCTCTTCAACCGATCGCTACCTGCACCTACCAGCCTGTCCAACATCACTACTCTGGACGGCTCTGACTTAGAATACGTGGACAACTACAAATACTTAGGTGTCTGGTTAGACTGTAAACTCTCCTTCCAGACCCATATCAAACATCTCCAATCCAAAGTTAAATCTAGAATTGGCTTCCTATTTCGCAACAAAGCATCCTTCACTCATGCTGCCAAACATACCCTTGTAAAACTGACCATCCTACCAGTCCTCGACTTTGGCGATGTCATTTACAAAATAGCCTCCAATACCCTACTCAACAAATTGGATGCAGTCTATCACAGTGCAATCCGTTTTATCACCAAAGCCCCATATACTACCCACCATTGCGACCTGTACGCTCTCGTTGGCTGGCCCTCGCTTCATACTCGTCGCCAAACCCACTGGCTCCATGTCATCTACAAGACCCTGCTAGGTAAAGTCCCCCTTATCTCAGCTCGCTGGTCACCATAGCATCTCCCACCTGTAGCACACGCTCCAGCAGGTATATCTCTCTGGTCATCCCCAAAACCAATTCTTCCTTTGGCCGCCTCTCCTTCCAGTTCTCTGCTGCCAATGACTGGAACGAACTACAAAAATCTCTGAAACTGGAAACACTTATCTCCCTCACTAGCTTTAAGCACCAACTGTCAGAGCAGCTCACAGATTACTGCACCTGTACATAGCCCACCTATAATTTAGCCCAAACAACTACCTCTTTCCCAACTGTATTTAATTTTTATTTATTTATTTATTTTGCTCCTTTGCACCCCATTATTTTTATTTCTACTTTGCACATTCTTCCATTGCAAAACTACCATTCCAGTGTTTTACTTGCTATATTGTATTTACTTTGCCACCATGGCCTTTTTTGCCTTTACCTCCCTTCTCACCTCATTTGCTCACATTGTATATAGACTTGTTTATACTGTATTATTGACTGTATGTTTGTTTTACTCCATGTGTAACTCTGTGTCGTTGTATCTGTCGAACTGCTTTGCTTTATCTTGGCCAGGTCGCAATTGTAAATGAGAACTTGTTCTCAACTTGCCTACCTGGTTAAATAAAGGTAAAATAAAAAATAAAATAAAATAAATGATCATTCGCACCTCAAATGACATGGACAGTGCCTTCAGAAAGTATTCACACCTCTTGAAAGCCTAAATTTCAAATGGATTAAATAGAGATTTTGTCACTGGTCTACACAATACCCCATGTCAAAGTGGAATGATGTTTTTAGACATGTTTACAAATTAATGAAAAGTTGAAATGTCTTCAGTCAGTAAGTATTCAACCCCTTTGTTATGGCAAGCCTAAATAAGTTCAGGAGTAAAAATGTGCTTAACAAGTCCCATAATAAGTTGCATGGACTCAACTTGTGTGCAATAATAGTGTTTTAACATTATTTAAATGACTACCTTATCTCTGTATCCAACACATCTAATTTTCTACCGAGCAGTAAATTTCAAACACAGATTCAACCACAAAAGACCAGGGAGGTTTTCCTATGGTTTGCAAAGAAGGGCACTTATTGGTAGATGGATATTTTTTAAAGCAGACATTGAATATCCCTTTGAGTATGGTGTAGTTATAAACATTACATTTTGGATGGTGTATCAATACAGCCAGTCACTACAAAGATAAGACACCCCAGTTTCCGGAGAGGAAGGAAACCGCTCAGGGATTTCACCATGAGGCCAACATTTTGGTTTAATGGCTGTGATAGGAGATAAAACATTGTAGTTACTCCACAATACTAACATAAATTACAAAGTGAAAAGAAGGAAACCTGTACAGAATAAAAAATATTCCAAAACATGCATCCTGTTTGCATTAAGGCGCAAAGTAATACTGCAAAGAAATGAACTTTTTGTCCTGAATACAAAGTGTTATGTTTGGAGCAAACACAAAACATCACTGAGTTACCACTCTTCATATTTTCAAGAATGGTGGTGGCTGCATCATGTTATGGGTATGCATGTTATCGGCAAGGACTAAGGCGTTTTTTAGGCTTAAAAGAAACGGAATAGAGCTAAGCACAGAGGAAAACCTAGTTCAGTCTGCTTTCCAACAGACATTGGGAGACAAATTCACCTTTCAGCAGGCCAATAACCTAAAACACAAGGCCAAATATACACTGGAATTGCTTACCAAGATGACATTGAATGTTCTTGTGGCCTAGTTACAGCTTCAACTTAAATTAGCTTGAAATCTATGGCAAGACTTGACTATGGCTGTCCAAAAATGGTAAATGGAGCTTGACTCATTAAAAACTTCTTTTTTTTAAAGAATAGTAGGTAAATATTGTACACTTCAGGCGTACAACGCTCTTTTGGACTTACCCAGAAAGACTCCCAGCTGTAATCGCTGACAAACGTGACATTCTAACATGTATTGACTCAGGGGGTTGAATAGTTATCTAATCAAGATATATTAGTGTTTTTTATTTTACTTTTATAAAAATAAACATTTTATTTTTCTCCCACTTTGTAACACAACACAATTTTGGAAAAGTAATGGGGTGTGAATACTTTCAGAAGGCACTGTAACTATATGTTTCTTAAATTTTCTTCTTGGTGGCTTTTCATTATCTGCCTGTTCATTATCTGGATAGACACTTGTGGTACTATATTTATTTCTCAACTTTCCTAATATTAAGCACATTGCTTATCTTTACAACAGGAGTATAGCCTACCTGGCTGGCATGAAAATGAACCACAAGAAAAGCATCCTCTATTCGCTATTTAAGTGCAGAGATGACATGTAATTTTCCCTCTGCCCCTGTTTCGAGACGGGTGCATGATAATGATCCATTCTAAATCAAAACAAATTTCACACATATATATTATTTAGTATATGTAAAGACAAGATTAAATCAAGAATAGTGTGATGGGTGACAATATTAGCCTATCACTTGTGAATTATATATTATCACTTGTGAATGATGCCCAGTTTAAGGAAAGCAATGTCTTTTTTTTGCGGCTTTTTCGAATCATAGTCGCACACTTCATGTAGCCTGTTTTGATAAGGTTTGTATCACAACTAAATAACTTCTTAAAATTACGCACATGAATCCGCTTTACATGGGGTGTAGAGCCTAACTACATATATAAGCAGCGCGTGACTTTCAAGTTTGTGGAAGATCATTTTCACCATAAAAATGCACCTTTATAATAAAAGCATTACATGCATGATTGCATTTGCGGTCACTTTAGATAAACTAATTGTAACATTCGCGCTTATAGCCTACTGCCGTGTGCGCATTGCTGCACTTATCATGTGAAGAAATAGCCTAATAGCTTATCAACATTTTAAGCTAAACGTTCTGATCTGTTGTGTCAGCCTCAGGCCGGCCAGCTGTGACCGGTCGACCCATGAGGCGGCGCACAATTGGCCCAGCTTCGTTGGAGTAAGGGGAGGTTTTGGCCGGCCGGGATTTCCTTGTCTAATCGCGACCTAGTGACTAGCGACCTAGTGACTTGTGGCTGGCCGGGTGCCTGCGAGCTGACTTTAGTAGCCAGCTGAAGGTGTTTACTCTGACACATTGGTGCGGCTGGCTGCTGGGTTAAGCGAGCAGTGTGTCAAGAAGCATTGCGGCTTGGCAGGGTTTTGTTTCGGTGGACGCATGGCTCTCGACATTCGCCTCTCCCGAGTCTGTTGGGGAGTTGCAGCGATGGGACAAGACTAACTACCAATTTGGATACCACAAAAGGGAGAGAAAAAAAAGGGTAAAGAAAAAATCCTTGTGTACTTTGGGGGATCGTAGATTGACATAGGTTAGTGCTTTTGCTGTTCGTTAGGCCGACTCACCTTGTTGGCTGATGAAAATGTTGACAGTTCTTCTAATATCTTCAATATGCACCTCGGAATTGGATAAGGACACGTGCAGTTGCGTCCCCGATGTGTCCGTCTTCACTTGTAGCCTGTGAGAGAGACCTGATCACCTGATGGAGAGCCTTGTGAGTGAGATGAGAGGTGCTTCGGAGCAGGCAGCACTCAGGGAGAAGGGCTCGAAAAGGCATGGATTTCTTTTTACGGTGCATTATGGCCACACAAAGGGGATGCCGCTGGGAAATTTGAGGCATTATCAAGTGCTTCTCAAAAAACATTGTCAGAGTCGCATCATGCAGCCTTGCAATGTATTAAAAATCAAAACATATAGCCCAACATTTGTAGAACAATTACAGTTATATTAATAACTAAATTAAGCATGTGGGAATACCCATTTCTTTGTTAACCTTTCAACACAGAATAGTCGCATGTGCGCACTCCCTCAAATCGTTTAGAGAAAATATCCTTTCTATTTTATTCAGCTCTGTTCATTTGTATTCTTTATACTATAAAATAATTTCATGGAATTCTAAGCAAATCTTGTCTGCTAAATATCATTTTATTTTACCTTTATTTAACTAAGCAAGTCGGTTAAGAACAAATTCTTATTTTCAATGACTGCCTAGGAACAGTGGATTAACTGCCTTGTTCAGGGGGAAAAACGACAGATTTTTTACCTTGTCAGCTCAGGGATTTGATCTAGCAACCTTCCGATTACTAGTCCAACGCTCTAACCACAAGGCTCCCTGCCGGCCCAAAATGAACTAGTGTAGCCCACAGCAATATGGCATAGCCAGATCAGGGCCTAACATAAGGACAACTCAGAGTATGCTATTCTTTTCTTCTGAAATAGACTACATTTTCTTCATATCATGTTTCTTTAGACCTGTCTAAAATAAATCATGGATTTATTGTGAAAGAGTACTCTTTATTACATGGATTTATTAGACTTTTTAAAATGTAGATGTTCCAAAGGTCTGCATCAGTGTCTTGTAGGCTATATGTGGAAGCCAGAAGATGCTAAGTGTGTTTAATTAACTGTCAGTTACCGTGAGACCGACAGTTATTTGCTTGACCACCACATCCCTGCTGGTGTGGACATTTGAATTGTTTTCCATCTTTTTTAGGACCATGTGACCACTGACCGTGAGATGAGCCTAGAATCCAAACGCAGAAAAGATGAAAATGGAACCAGTAAGTTAGCTCCCTGTACATAACAACCATAGATTAAAACTTAAATATGGATACGATCCATATTCATGCTGGGTTCTTCCTCTTCTTGCCCAGATTCCTCCAACAAACACAGCAAGAGCGCCAGTCCCTCCTCAGACTCCCCAGTCTCGGCTGACAAAGAGAAGACCAAGAGGTCCAAGTCCTCCAGCAAGGAAAAGGGAGAGTCTACTAAACCTGAGAGAAACTCTTCCGGGGGCAAGAAGGTACGTAGTACTGCCCTTGTCCTTGACCCTAGCAGATCACAACACAGTGCTCCCGGGGAGGAGCCGTAGTCTCTCATAGTTTGTTTTGTTTTTGTTGCTGCTCAGTCAAAGCGGTTAAGCTGGGATGGTTTTGGCCCACTGTTTTTGTTGCTGCTCAGTCAAAGCGGTTGAGCTGGGATGGTTTTGGCCCAGTGTTTTTGTTGCTGCTCAGTCAAAGCGGTTAAGCTGGGATGGTTTTGGCCCAGTGTTTTTGTTGCTGCTCAGTCAAAGCGGTTAAGCTGGGATGGTTTTGGCCCAGTGTTTTTGTGCAGCTTCTCTGGCCCTTTTAAATAAGTACAGAAACTGTGCTGCTGCTGCAGATGAATAATTGAACCAGCACCAACATCACATATGTGCATATAGGAACTATTGGCCAAATGTGCTGTATATACATAGTTTGTAGCCAACACATTGGTGCCCCGGTGTACTCTGTGCCACTGGTGGCAGTAGTGATGTTTTGATTGACACCTGTGTTTCCTGCCTGCTGTTAAAGGAGTCTAGGCATGACAAAGACAAACCTGACAAGAAGGAGAAGAGAGACAGCAGCGGCGGAAAGGAAGAGAAAAAACAATATCCTTAAATGTTTTGAGTAATGCTTTAGAACTGAAATGATGGAATTCATTTCTGGAGCCATAGTATTTGGTGTAATTATCATTGTATTACCTTGAGTACTGTATATATTTCAATTTCATTTATTCAAGGCAACGACCAGCACAAAATATTGTGTCTTTAAAGAAATGGCTATTATCTCACAGGGGCATGTTATTTACCCAACTACCTTGTGCTAGATTTCCTGTTGATCTTTGTAGTAGGTATCCAACAAGTGAAATGAAGGAGAAGGTTTTCCTTAATGGTGGTACTCATAAGTCCTCCGACAAGCACAGATAATGTGTTCTAGGTCAGTCAGCGAAGGTAAGTAGTAATGGAATACTACACTGAACAAAAATATAAATGCAACCATTTAAAGATTTTACTGAGTTACAGTTCATATGAGGAAATCAGTCAATTGAAATAAATTAATTTGCCCCTAATCTATGGATTTCACATCACTGGGACTACAGATATGCATCTGTTGGTCGCAGATACCTTAACAAAACAAAAAAAGTAGGGGTGTGGATCAGAAAACCAGTCAGTATCTGGTGTGACCACCATTTGCCTCACGTATTTGGACATCTCCTTCGCATAGAGTTGATCAGGCTGTTGATTGTGGCCTGTGGAATGTTGTCCCACTTGTCCCACTTCAATGGCTGTGTGAAATTGCTGGATATTGTCAGGAACTGGAACACGGTGTCATACACATCGATCCAGAGCATCCCAAACTTGCTCAATGGGTGACATGTCTGTTGAGTTTGCAGGTCATGGAAGAAATGGGACATTTTCAGCTTCCAAGAATTGTGTACAGATCCTTGCGACATGGGGCCTTGCATTATCATGCTGAAACATGAGGTGATGGCAGTGGATGAATGGCACAACAATGGGCCTCAGGAGCTCGTCACGGTATCTCTCTGCATTCAATCCGCTCGCCTACACGACGCTGTCTGCCAGGTACAGTTGAAACCGGGATTCATCTGTGAAGAGCTCACTTCTCCAGCGTGCCAGTGGCCATTTGAAGTTGAGCATTTGTCCACTGAAGTGGGTTACGACACCAAACTGCAGTCAGGTCAAGACCCTGGTTAGGACGAAGAGCACGCTGAGATGGTTTCTGACAGTTTGTGCAGAAATTCTTTGGTTGTGCAAACCCACAGTTTCATCAGTTGTCCAGGTGGCTGGTCTCGCTGATCCTGCAGATGAAGAAGCCTGATGTGGAGGTCCTGGGCTGGTGTGGTCTGCGGCTGTGAGGCCGGCTGGGCGTACTGCCAAATTCTCTAAAAGGACGTTATGGTAGGGAAATTAACATTAAATTCTCTGGCAACAGCTCTAGTGGACATTCCTGCAGCCAGCATGCCAATTGCACACTCCCTCAAACTTGAGTTATCTCTGGCATTGTGTTGTGTGACACAACCTTACATTTTAGTGTGGCCTTTTATTGTCCCCAGCACAAGGTGCACTTGTGTAATGATCATGCTGTTCAATCAGCTTCTTGATATGCCACACCTGTCAGTTCGGTGGATTATCTGGGCAAAGGAAAATACTCATTAACAGGGATGTAAACTAATTTGTGCACAAAAATTTGAGAGAAATAAGCTTTTTGTGTGTATGGAACATTTCTGGGATATTTTATTTCATCTCATGAAACATGGTACCAACAATTTACATGTTGCGTTTATATTTTTGTTCAGTATAATTGAGAAATTAATTTACATCATCCCAATTTAACATAATTACCTTTGACTTTCAAATGTTTGTGTGATTTGGTCAGTGTCTAAAACATATCTTATTTCTTCCTCTCCTTCCTTTCCCATCTGTGGGCTGCAGCAGACCTGGAGAAGCCGTGCTTTTAACCCAGACAGTCACCCTCCCTCATCCTGTACCACGTTGTTAACTAGTGCTCTATTTTCTCTGCCTTGTTCATTCTGAGAGGAGGCCGCATCTCAAATGTTACTCTCATTTCTGCCTGTGTTGTTTCCGTTGTAACTGCCCGCAAGACATGTTAGTTGTAGTGTTTGGAACTTGCAGATCTATTCTTCTATTTTTCATTTCAGTGTGTTTCAGTAACCAGGTATTTGTTTTATTTTTAACTTTTGAATATTGGCACAATGTGCTATTCAAATCACAAAATGATATTCTACCCAGAAAGACAACTGGTAACTGTATTAAACGCTCTCTTGAAATCAACAGGTCATACATTCCATAATCACAAACGCTTGATGAAAAAATGCACCTGTTTTATGTTGTCAGGTTCCTCCCCTACGGCTTGTTTTATTGGCATTAATAGACACTCTCCATATTTGCTTTTGCCTCATTTAGGGTTACATGTCTATTTATTTCTCCTTTTTAGCCAAGCAAGTCTTTAGGCAAAGATTAAGTGAAATGATACAAATGACCAGTTTGTATATTATGTGTACAATAATAAAGAAGGTAACATGTAAGTCATGTCATATCTGTTCTGTTTATTTTTTGATGTCCCCTTGCTATGTCCATTATGCGATTGTGTGTTATCAGGTTTTTAAATCATTTGTAAAATGACAGTTACTCCTTGAAGCAAATATAATTGTAAAAATGTCAAAGCTTTGTACTCCAAATACAAATGTTTCAGAAACAACTTTTTGGAGTTTTTATCTGCTGTACTCGACAAGTGTATGCTTTTTTTTAACTAATAAATGATAGTTTTCCTAGTGAGCCATTCGTGTCTGGTGTTCTTTTCTTTAATGGGGTTATGTGCCATTTCACATCCCTTCTTACAGTTAAGCTGACGTAACAGAATGTTCAGTAGGTCAGCTGCTGATATAATACAGTTATAAAATCAAGTATTTACTCCAAAGTATTGCCTTCTACATTGACACAACTCTAGACTTCCTCTAAGTTAGAAAGTGTCAAGTTCCCACACTGAAATTGTCCACAGAGAAAAATCTAAACCTTGTACAAAGAGAAATCTCCAGTGTTCAGCAGAGCTATACAGCCTGATAGGGAATGCTGCTACCGTTTATTTTCTGATATGTACAGAAAGCTCTTAAATACATTACAAATGTATTAGTCTGGTGTTCAGACAAGGCTTCCAGTCTTGTTGATACTTTACAGTGGAAAGCATTCTCTTATTCCTCTTTCCCTCAGTGTTTTAGCTTGGTTGTAAATCATACATGAGTTATTTGGCTTTACATTATTTATCACACAAAAGCCCCAGACCAACTTCTGTCCAGTCTGGCAATCTTGCTATTTTATACCTGGCTGGCAAGGCACTCTGCTGCTATTCCTCTATACTGGAAATACCCCTTTCTCACTGGAAATATCCTTTGCAATATAGTGCATTGTCATGAAATAATTGCTCACATATACCATTTGACTGTACTTCAGGGCAATCCATATGGATTCTCCATATTGCGTTATTCTCTGCTCGTTTCAAGATAATGCTTGGAGGCTGGCAAGTTGGCTGGATAAATGGCTGGTTAATATTTCCTGGATTCTTCCTGTGTGATATGTGGCGCAGTATGATTGCTGGCGATATGAGGATGATAAAATATATTGTTCCTGTATGACAAAGAATACCATTCAACATCTTAAGAATATTCCAAAATAACCCATTTTTAAATCCGTTTTTATTTACAAAAATGTAATAAAATTCTTTGTACAGAACCTCACTAACAAGGTTCAGTATGTCCAGACATGCAGTTCTTGTTATCACTATGTAGCTTGGCAGTTTTCTCATTGCTGAGATGCAGTTACAAATAAAAGAACCGAACGGATCAAATGAGTTCTAAAGTTGAGATTGTTAACTTCCTAGGGTCTGCTTTAGGTTGCAGTTTGGTCAAGTGATCACCTCTTCCACATGCGTTTTACTTGGGTAAAAATGATGAGAAGCCTTCATTTAATAAAATCAAACTAAACAAATATACTTTTCTTCACATTTATGGTCCTCCGTGGTTCATAAAGAATTCTCATATCATCAGTTTTGTCTTGGGTGTGTCTTCAAAGTGTAGTGGATCACAGTTTTGGCAGAAACATTCAAACAGAAATACTCGTTGTATTCTTCTGATCTCTCTCTCCACTCTCATTGCTCATCATTCACTACATAATCTCAACAGAAAACAAACGGGTACAAAGAAAGTTATGTAAATCACAACCAGATAGATACAGTGTGCTGTTATTTACCCAGCATGTTCATATAATAGAGAGCTCCCTCTTTAAAGATATCATTGGATTGCATTGCAATAATACTTACATTTATGAAGCTTTTTCCATTTTAATGTGTAAGAAATGTAGCAGATTTTTGAGGAGGAGGAGTACTTAAACCTTTTATATATTGTCAAAAGGGGTGTACTGTTTATAACCAAACACCTATTATGCTTGGTAGTCCTATACTGTAAATATCCAAGTGTTCTCTACAACTGTTTGTTCTCTGTTCAATAAAAAAAAACAATTACAGTAAGACACCATATGTGTTTTAAAACTGATCACATCTTCATAAAATCTGTTTTCAATTGAACATTTTTGGCAGTAGTGACAGGTGTGACCCAAGTTAAATATTGCATTTTTTTTAACCAGTCATGTTATGCTGCTGCCATGATAAAATGTCAGTTTGTCCATCAGGCTCTGAGAAAATTGACAGCACCTAAGACATTTTGAATAATTAATGGTTTCAAATTATGCACATTTTTTTAATACAGAACGAGGGTACAATATTGTCATTTTCTATTGATCCTATCCTATTGATTGAAGTTTATCTTAGATTATTATATGACATTGAACATAATTGTATAGTAAAATAGGCAGTTGACTAGTACGTTAAATAAAACAAACAAAAAAATGGTCAATGTTTTACCACTAAAATATGCCTGTAAAGGATTGAAATGACTTAAAATGTTCTCTGGGATAAGTTTCTTAATGGCAAGTAATGGCCTTCTTTTTTGTCAAAATAATTAAACAAAAACTAACCCACGTATATAGATTACAAAAGTATCAATGTTTTCTTTCTTTCCTCCCCTATATTATTTTTTGATTCTGTATTTTCAAGTGAACCAAAATGGAGTTGCATTGTTGTGACGCTGAATGCTCCGTAAGGCACTAAGAGAGGCAGGTCCCATATTTCAAGAAACAAGTCCTATTGTGTCACTGTCGTTGATTATCGTGCCAGGTTTGGCATCCCAAGATGGGCCTTTGTTGACTGTGGGTTTGGGCCTAAGCTGATGACCATGTCTGTCGCCTCCAGGGTGCCAGCCATTGCGGGTTGTATTCCTCCAGAGTGACTGTACCTTCCTGCAGAGACACCAGTGGAAGGGACAGACTTCAGATCTGTAAAACCGGAATGGGATTTCAACAGGGTTTATTTTGTGACACCATAAAAGGTTATATTTTTCAGTAATAGGGGAACCGAAATAAACATTTGGGTATTTGGGGCCCTTGAAGGCTAGATTTCAACAGCATTCAAAATGTGTATTTTGTAGCCTATACTCAACATAAAAATATTATAGAAGTACTATACAATACATGCATTGTCCATGTTGAAAACATCAGTTTATAACATTGTATTGAAATGGCACCCAGTTACAGGGTGACTGACATTCAGACACACTGCCCAACTGGGACAAAATGTTGGAGACACATACCCCCTAGATTTTAACACTCTCTGTTCCATACACATTATAGCCTTCTCGGTACGTGGCAAAATTCTGGGTGTTCGCCGGAGGAGCTGGTTTAAAGTTTTGGGCATTCTTAGCCAGTTTCAGTCTTTTAGTTTCTGCCCGTGACTTATAACAGAACTCTATCAAAGCCACGGTCATAGCCAGCCCTAGCCCTCCAACCAGAATATAGAAGACTCCCGCCACATTGCTCAGGCTTAGAGCACTTGTCTTGTCCTGGGGAAGGTAAAGAACAATGTTAAGAATTTTTTACAGACATTTTGGTTGTGACCTGATCTAACAAGACAGGCAAAATCTCCCAAAGAGGCTTCTGACTCAAATCCAGCTCTAATGTAAACGGCACCCCCGCTATTAGTCTGTGTTTACACAGGTAGCCCAATTCTGATCGTTTAACTAATTGGCCTTTCGAACAATCAGATCAAAGCTGAAAAAGAGCTGATGTGAAAATCTCTGGTGTGATTGGTCAAAAAAATATAAGAATGGGGCTGCCTGTGTAAACACAGCCTAGTGATCTAATGGATTACCCTAACAACTCTGTATGGTTCTATCAACTGTGTAGGCAGTGAATCCCATGGAGACATGCCTACTGTGGGGTAGTACTGAGATAAACGGCAGAGGCTGACCTGCTGAATGACTTCCCTACAACAGTGGAAAGCTGGGAGCAACTTGGGACTGTCTGGTAGGTCAGTCAACCCTCAACAATATAAGGAGAGGTGGTTCAACTCTGCAGGTAGTTTATAACATTAGCTGGATTGGTGAATGTCGAGAAAAAGGTTCCTTATACCCTACTCTGTAGCTCATTTACGAGGCCACCCTAAAGGAAGGTGGTCAATGTCGTACAGGTCGAAAAACTGTTGATAGGCCCTGACTTCACTATGATACTGTAGTTTTTCAAACGTACCATTATCTGACTGTATCTGACAATTTCAATCAAAGTGGCAAGCTTTAGGTATTGTGAATTGAACCATTTTTCTGCTACTAACATCCAAACTTAGATATTGAAATTCATTTATAAGAGTTTTACCATCTGCATTTGAACCCTATTAGTGTGTCCTTTAAAGTGTGTTTTGTAGACTATCGTAGGGAGCCCTGATGTTGGCTACAGGGCATGTGTGTCCTTTAAAGTGTGTTTTGTAGACTATCGTAGGGGAGCCCTGATGTTGGCTACAGGGCATGTGTGTCCTTTAAAGTGTGTTTTGTAGACTATCGTAGGGAGCCCTGATGTTGGCTACAGGGCATGTGTGTCCTTTAAAGTGTGTTTTGTAGACTATCGTAGGGGAGCCCTGATGTTGGCTACAGGGCATGTGTGTCCTTTAAAGTGTGTTTTGTAGACTATCGTAGGGGAGCCCTGATGTTGGCTACAGGGCATGTGTGTCCTGTCCGATGACTATCTCAGAGGGTTAAATAACTGGTTTATATTAGATGAAGTGTGCAAACAAAATCTCCTTATTGTGACATTCCACAGTTCAAACATGACCTTCAGATTCCATCTGACCACTGGATGACCATCTGGAGTTTGAAAGTTAGTTTGTAGTTTGTCAGAGTAAGGAAGCTTGAAGTCAAGCTGCATAATGTTAATCGATTCAATATACTCAATTAGCACGCGAATAAGTAAGGACACTAATAAACAATGTTTCAATAAAAGTTTGGTTAACAAAACTGCAGCATAATGGTTACAATTCAACGGTTGTCATTTGTCTATGGTAAGTATGAATACACATGTAATCTTACATTTTTCCAAGGCATGCTGCACCTTTTCAACTACCAATACATACTGTATGTCTAAACTATGTGATGAGATCTTAGGAATAATCATTATCATTATTATAATAGTAATGTAAACACCAATAATGTCGACAGTATTGTGGATAATGAAGTATGTGTCAGGCAAACTGTGGGATGGATATTGTTTAGACTGTTTTCACTTGCATTCTATGAAAAGGAAAACAAAAATAAATAAAAATTGAAGAAAAAAATATGTGGTTTTGAAAATGTATGGTGTTTACGTATTTGCATATGAACAGTTAGGTCAAAATGCAGTATAAAAAGACCTGCAGCGACTGACCTTACTTCCAGAGTCCTTGGTTCCACATTCACCCTTATCGTACCACCATTTGTTTTTCAGCTTGTCTAAGATGCCTTGTTCACTGAGTTTCAATACGGCAAGGTTTACAGGAGTTCTTCACGTGGGAAATAACATAAATAACATTATATTATGTTATTTTATGTTATTCAAGCTTTAAACTACTTCATACTTTACAAAGTGATAGAGCAGGGTCCTGGCCAAGACAACACAGAGAGCAGGCAAAACCACCTGTCACCTTTCATACACCAGGACTAACCCCTACCGTGCCGGACCCTACCTGTATCGCTTTGAGTAATCGGCACACACTGTTCAAAAAAGTAGAAAAGATTGGATCGAGCAGAATGAGTAGCTGCTGTAATATAGCTCTATACATACATAAAATAAGAGGTGCAATTGTTATGGGCACATGTAGCTTTTTGACCAAGGGTTTAGCAAGGTGGATCTAACAGGAACCCTTTCCTGACTAACAGGCAAACAAAAACCAGCAGTCTGAATTTATTCTAACTGAGGGCAGCCAATCCCTCACAAAATACAGCCCCCCACTGCATATGCATCCTGCTCAGAATAGGCTTACGTAGGCCTATACTGTGCAGATAAAATCAATCACATGTGACGTTGAGAGCTACAAGAGAGCGGTAGATGCCAAAATAGGTGCCAATATATTGATTCTATGTAGCTCTGTGGCTGCATGGTTAGTGTTATATAGCTAGGTTTTCAACTTCTACCTGCAATGAGATCAATGAGATCTGCAGGTAGATTTGACTGAGAAATAAAAGAGCCAAACAGTTTCTAATGAGTCCTCAAGTAGGGCGTTATGTTTGTAAGACATTATGCATTCTACATGACTGCTAGATTTCTGTGTTTATTTTCTTTCTGAAAAATGATCTGGGTTTGTAATTTAACTTCATTAAATATATTGTATTCACCACTGTTGTCTGCTTAATGCATAATATTGAATATTTACATAAAAGAGGAGTGTAGAGAATGTGAGGTTATTTGATCTTATCTGGCTATATGGCTTATTTTCACAGCAATTCAGACAAAAAAATACTTTGGCAACATTTATGGTTTGCAACTAGTCTCAGAAAATAACTATGTTATTAAGGATGAGGTTAGTTACAGCAGCTTCGGACAATAAGTACTGTTTCCTGCTCGTACTGAGCTGTTGCTATGGACATGCAAGTCACATCTGTCAAGGTTCCAGTATTGGCATCAGTATGGAGAATAGCAGCTACACTATGGGCGTAACATCAGGACAAACTGGGTGTGCTGACTTCTGTTTCCCTACCAAGTCCCCAAGCAGGAAGACTCCCTGGCAATGGCATGGCTATTTGATCTGGAACTCATTTTGTAGAGTATAGCAACGACAGAAACAGGGAATAACAGTGTTATAACAGTGCCATAACATAACAGTGTTATTAATGTATGATGTAGTTATGGAGCCAAAGATGAAAACAGGCGATGATTTAGTTCCCTCTTGCATGACACGTATCCAGGGCTGGCAGGGGGGGCGTCCTATGAGGGCATGCAGGCACAGGAAGTGACCCACAACAGGAATGACAGCAAGTGAGAGGCCAACTGACTGAGAGCTGACTGGCTAACAGCGAGCTAGAGGACTGTACTATCCTAGCTAACGCGTCACAGAGGGTCTGTCTGTCTGTCCAGTAGTGGCTGACACAATAATGACACATGCTGATGTGCGTGCTGTACTGAGCATGCCTCTCAGATGGCTATCACCTTGTGCCTGTGATTTCTGCTGGCTGCTAGGTAGACATGCTGGGGCCCATCCAGTCTTGATCCAGTCCAACAACAAGGAGGAGCAAAGTAAAAAAAGCAATGTTCAGTTCTTTTTTGAGAGTATCAGTGTCTGTGGTGGGGGAGGTCTATGGACTATGTCACCGTTACCACCAAGTATGATTCAGGAGTGCTTATCATATGTGTGGTTTATGATATGTTGAGGTGACAAAACAAGAACTGGAAAACAATGCAAACAGAACACTCCCAAAACATACACAAAGACAAAAACATAAAATTAAAATACACAGTATGAACAGTTCATGCAAAATATCAAATTAAAATACACAGTATGAACAGTTCATGCAAAATATCAAATCACATCAAAACAAAACATGAGGACAAAAGATGCACAACTGAGAAAATATGACACACAGAAGAAACATGATTTACCCATGGAGGTGTAAATTATGTCTTTACACCGCCTGATTCTCATACATCCAAATATATTTATCACAAATAGTTACTAGTTCCAGTTCTTAACCTGCTGTATGGAATTTCCTTGAGTATACGATTGAAGTCGGAAAGTTACATACACCTTATCCAAATACATTTAAACTCAGTTTATCACAATTCCTGACATTTAATCCTAGTAAACATTCCCTGTCTTAGGCCAGTTAGGATCACCACTTTATTTTAAGAATGTGAAATATCAGAATAATAGTAGAGAGAAGGATTTATTTCAGCTTTTATTTCTTTCATCACATTCCCAGTGGGTCAGAAGTGTACATACAAATCATCAGTATTTGGTAGCAATGCCTTTAAATTGTTTATCTTGGGTCAAATGTTTCGGGTAGCCTTCCACAAGCTTCCCACAATATGTTGGGTGAATTTTGGCCCATTCCTCCTGACAGAGCTGGTGTAACTGAGTCAGGTTTGTAGGCCTCCTTGCTCGCACATGCGTTTTCAGTTCTGCCCACAAATGTTCTATGGGATTGAGGTCAGGGCTTTGTGATGGCCACTCAAATATCTTGACTTTGTTGTTCTTAAGCCATTTGGCCACAACTTTGGAAGTATGCTTGGGGTCATTGTTCATTTGGAAGACCCATTTGCGACCAAGCATCAAGCTTCCTGATGTCTTGAGATGTTGCTTCAATATATCCACATAATTTTCCCACCTCATGATGCCATCTATTTTGTGAAGTGCACCAGTCCCTCCTGCAGCAAAGCACAACCACAACATGATGCTGCCACCCCCGTGCTTCACGGTTGGGATGGTATTCTTCGGCTTGCAAGCCTCCCCCTTTTTCCTCCAAAAAATAACAATGGTCATTATGGCCAAACAGTTCTATTTTTGTTTCATCAGATCAGAGGACATTTCCCCCAAAAGTACGATCTTTGTCCCCATGTTCAGTTGCAAACCGTAGTCTGGCTTTTTTTAATGGCGGTTTTGGAGCAGTGGCTTCTTCCTTGCTGAGCGGCCTTTCAGGTTATGTCGATATAGGACTCGTTTTACTGTGGATAAAGATACTTTTGTACCTGTTTCCTCCAGCATCTTCACAAGGTCCTTTGCTGTTGTTCTGGGATTGATTTGCACTTTTCACACCAAAGTAGGTTCATCTCTAGGAGACAGAACGCGTCTCCTTCCTGAGCGGTATGACGGCTGCGTGGTCCCATGGTGTTTATACTTGCGTACTATTGTTTGTACAGATGAATGTGGTACGTTCAGGCGTTTGGAAATTGCTCCCAATGATGAACCAGACTTGTGGAGGTCTACAATTGTTTTTCTGAGGTTTTGGCTGATTTATTTTGATTTTCCCATGATGTCAAGCAAAGAAGCCCTGGGTTTGACGGTAGGCCTTGAAATACATCCACAGGTACACCTCCAACTGACTCAAATGATGTCAATTAGCCTATCAGAAGCTTCTAAAGCCATGACATCATTTTCTGGAATTTTCCAAGCTGTTTAAAGGCACAGTCAACTTAGTGTATGTAAACTTCTGACTCACTGGAATTGGATACAGAGAAATAATATGTCTGTTAACAATTATTGGAAAAATGAGTTGTGTCATGCACAAAGTAGATGTCCTAACCGACTTGCCAAAACTATAGTTTGTTAACAAGTTAGTGTAGTGGTTGAAAAACAAGTTTTAATGACTCCAACCTAAGTGTATGTAAACTTCCGACTTCAACTGTATGTATGTGCTAAATATGAGGAAAATGTAGCCTACTTTCATTTGTGAGCTAATTCCCCTTGGTATTTGTAGTATAATTTGCCAAAGTCAGATTGAGTTATATTTATAGTGTTTTTAGAAGCTGTGTGTCTAGAATATATTGGGTTTTCCTCTCTCAGTGGTTATTACATACAATATATTTGAAGCACATTGTTAAAGTACCAACACATGCATTTTTAGGAATAAAATAATAAACCAGAAATGTAGCAGGTGTGATATAACATGGCTACCCTCTCTCTACCAAGGATTCAAGGCAGATTGCTTGCAGGACGAGGCAGCTGCTTTGTGTTGCTCTGCTGATAGTATTCATGTCCTGCTTACGCTCAGGAATGAATAACTAGAGTCAACAACATCAAAGTCAGTCTGCCTGGTCTTCTACAATGTGTCAAGTGTACTATGGTCAAGATGCAAGCAGAAGAGTAGAGACAGAGACGGATCCACAGTCGGGCTGTCGCTGTGCCCTCGTGTTCTGAAACCCAAGATCAGGTCAAATTTTCCACCCTCTTGCAGCGTTTCATTGGTCGGGGCAGGGCCGGCCATGGGTAGGTAGACTTTGACTGGTCTTGGAGACTAAGACCAACCAAAGGAATCTGTCAGGGTGACAAGCTAACACTGGTTTACAGTGATGTTATTGGTATCAGACAAAAGTTTGGAACATTTTGTGTCACTTTGTCATTAGAATTCTCACGTTTGCCTGCAATGCTTAGTCCTCTCAAGACTACGCTGTTCGCCTCGCCTGTCCTAGCACCCAAGGTTGAGGCAGTTTGGAGAGTGCTACAGTACACCTCAGTGCTAGGGTTCATGGACACTGCCATGTTATTCTCTTAGTCAATACTTAACTCAACATAAATGACAAATTATTCATCCACTTTCAGTGAAACAGAGCATTATAAATCCACCATGTTTGCCCTGTGGACATAAAAAGCAGAGGAAATGTACAATCACCCCTTCTATACATTCTGCCTTTCACAACCACAGGGCAAAGACCTAAACTAAAAAGCCTCTGGAGAAATTCAAGAAATATCTCACTAAACAGCCCTGCTGTAGAACAGAACACTAACTTCCCAAAAGAGGTCTCACATGCTATCTTACCACAGTGGATGTACTTAACTACCATCATGAATAATAATCAGCTTCAACTCCTCCTCTCTTCTTCTGTATGTACAGTAAACAAATACCTCGTCTTTTTCTCAGAAATATCTTAATTGTTACTGGTCTTTTTCCTCCATTAGCCAAGTAAAGGGTTCCCAGTTTGATCTCAGTTGCACAATAAAATAGAAAATGCCACACAGTTTTCTGTTACAAGGCCATAGTGGGCTGTGGTTGGGGCCTATAGGTTACAGTAGTGATATAACAGCCTTGCCGATTACTCTATTCTACGATACCCGATGTTGGTGACATTGAGGCTGACCTTGGAGTCACCTCCCCCGCTGCCGCACTCTCCCTTGTCGTACCACCATTTGTTTTTCAATTTGTCCAAGAGGCCTTGCTCATTCAGTTTTAACACTGCCAGGTTAACAGCATTTCTTGAAACGATAAAACATAACTTGTAAGAAAATGAACAGGTCCGTGAGAAATCTAATACTATAATATTAGTCAATTGTAATAATAGTAATAATATCAAATGATTCATAAGGGGGAGCACGAAAAGGACAAATCGGTAAAGAATTGCACCGGTGTGGAGAGGTAAGAAGCGTTTTACAGCAAAGAAATGGTTCAATATTAGAGAGGTGGTATGGAGGGTTACATTGCTCAGAACTGAAGTGTGCGGGATGGGGACACTTTGTCATAGAGAATAGAAGAATAACGACAACATACAGCATGCACGTTAACATTCATCACAAGTGACAATGCAGCTTTTAGCAAGTTAAGTGAAAGAAACACATTGAACTGTTAAATTAGAAGCAATGCAGAACTGCCAGAGAGGGACACCAAGGAGAACAGAGGGACACCAAGGAGAACAGAGGGACACCAAGGAGAACAGAGGGGACACCAAGGAGAACAGAGGGACACCAAGGAGAACAGAGGGACACCAAGGAGAACAGAGGGGACACCAAGGAGAACAGAGGGGGAGAACAGAGGGACACCAAGGAGAACAGAGGGGACACCAAGGAGAACAGAGGGGACACCAAGGAGAACAGAGGGGACACCAAGGAGAACAGAGGGGACACCAAGGAGAACAGAGGGGACACCAAGGAGAACAGAGGGGACACCAAGGAGAACAGAGGGACACCAAGGAGAACAGAGGGACACCAAGGAGAACAGAGGGACACCAAGGAGAACAGAGGGACACCAAGGAGAACAGAGGGACACCAAGGAGAACAGAGGGGACACCAAGGAGAACAGAGGGACACCAAGGAGAACAGAGGGGACACCAAGGAGAACAGAGGGGACACCAAGGAGAACAGAGGGACACAAGGAGAACAGAGGGGACACCAAGGAGAACAGAGGGACACCAAGGAGAACAGAGGACACCAAGGAGAACAGAGGGACACCAAGGAGAACAGAGGGGACACCAAGGAGAACAGAGGGACACCAAGGAGAACAGAGGGGACACCAAGGAGAACAGAGGGGGACACCAAGGAGAACAGAGGGGACACCAAGGAGAACAGAGGGACACCAAGGAGAACAGAGGGACACCAAGGAGAACAGAGGGGACACCAAGGAGAACAGAGGGGACACCAAGGAGAACAGAGGGACACCAAGGAGAACAGAGGGGACACCAAGGAGAACAGAGGGGACACCAAGGAGAACAGAGGGGACACCAAGGAGAACAGAGGGACACCAAGGAGAACAGAGGGACACCAAGGAGAACAGAGGGACACCAAGGAGAACAGAGGGACACCAAGGAGAACAGAGGGACACCAAGGAGAACAGAGGGGACACCAAGGAGAACAGAGGGGACACCAAGGAGAACAGAGGAGGACACCAAGGAGAACAGAGGGGACACCAAGGAGAACAGAGGGACACCAAGGAGAACAGAGGGGACACCAAGGAGAACAGAGGGACACCAAGGAGAACAGAGAACAGAGAACAGGGACACCAAGGAGAACAGAGAACAGAGGGGACAGAGGGACACCAAGGAGAACAGAGGGGACACCAAGGAGAACAGAGGGACACCAAGGAGAACAGAGGGGACACCAAGGAGAACAGAGGGGACACCAAGGAGAACAGAGGGACACCAAGGAGAACAGAGGGACACCAAGGAGAACAGAGGGACACCAAGGAGAACAGAGGGGACACCAAGGAGAACAGAGGGGACACCAAGGAGAACAGAGGGGACACCAAGGAGAACAGAGGGACACCAAGGAGAACAGAGGAGGGACACCAAGGAGAACAGAGGGACACCAAGGAGAACAGAGGGGACACCAAGGAGAACAGAGGGACACCAAGGAGAACAGAGGGGACACCAAGGAGAACAGAGGGACACCAAGGAGAACAGAGGGACACCAAGGAGAACAGAGGGACACCAAGGAGAACAGAGGGACACCAAGGAGAACAGAGGGACACCAAGGAGAACAGAGGGACACCAAGGAGAACAGAGGGACACCAAGGAGAACAGAGGGACACCAAGGAGAACAGAGGGACACCAAGGAGAACAGAGGGACACCAAGGAGAACAGAGGGACACCAAGGAGAACAGAGGGACACCAAGGAGAACAGAGGGGACACCAAGGAGAACAGAGGGGACACCAAGGAGAACAGAGGGACACCAAGGAGAACAGAGGGGACACCAAGGAGAACAGAGGGGACACCAAGGAGAACAGAGGGACACCAAGGAGAACAGAGGGACACCAAGGAGAACAGAGGGACACCAAGGAGAACAGAGGGGGAGAACAGAGGGACACAAGGAGAACAGAGGGGACACCAAGGAGAACAGAGGGGACACCAAGGAGAACAGAGGGGACACCAAGGAGAACAGAGGGGACACCAAGGAGAACAGAGGGGGAGAACAGAGGGACACCAAGGAGAACAGAGGGACACCAAGGAGAACAGAGGGACACCAAGGAGAACAGAGGGACACCAAGGAGAACAGAGGGGACACCAAGGAGAACAGAGGGGACACACAAGGAGAACAGAGGGACACCAAGGAGAACAGAGGGACACCAAGGAGAACAGGGGACACCAAGGAGAACAGAGGGACACCAAGGAGAACAGAGGGACACCACAGAGGGGACACCAAGGAGAACAGAGGGACACCAAGGAGAACAGAGGGACACCAAGGAGAACAGAGGGACACCAAGGAGAACAGAGGGGATACCAAGGAGAACAGAGGGACACCAAGGAGAACAGAGGGGACACCAAGGAGAACAGAGGACACCAAGGAGAACAGAGGGACACCAAGGAGAACAGAGGGACACCAAGGAGAACAGAGAACAGAGGGACACCAAGGAGAACAGAGGGACACCAAGGAGAACAGAGGGACACCAAGGAGAACAGAGGGACACCAAGGAGAACAGAGGGGACACCAAGGAGAACAGAGGGAGGAAAGATTGAGGGGAAGAGAAAAACAAACAACAGAGGTGGTTGGGGGGCACGTCAACATACAAATGAATTTAGTAAATATGTCCAAGAGTAATATATAAGAGTACTTTCCCTTTAAAGAGAAAGAAAAAGAGCAACACAGAGAGAAACAAACCATACAGATAGAGAGAACATGATCGAAACGGCTTTACGTCTAGACGTGAGTTAAAGAAACACATACAGATGTAGGATCTTAATTTGATCAGTTTCGTCGCAGGAGAAAAATAATCCTGCAGCAGAAGGATTTGAATATCTGAAGAAATATTTAGAATCGCCGCCAGGGTGCAACTGGAAGAGGTGTTTGTATACAACGCAGTACCACACCTACGTGGTACCTTATGTAGGTTACGCACAGGCTCCGTTTTATGTGGATTAAAATACATTTCTGTATTTGTAGGGGGTAGATGTATTGAAAATCCTTTTTTTTGTGCTTGTTAGAGCATTGTGACCTGCCATAGTGCAGTGGTCTAAGTAACTCGCTCCGCCTGCAAGCTTTGTGAGTTCTCACCCAATGCTGGGTGATCTAGTGACCAGCCTGAGCCTACAGTAGGCCACATTTGCACATCAGAGAAAAGTGTCTCAGCTCACCAAAATCGACTTTGGATAGGCTCAAATAAATAAACATCTTGACAGCTTTATAACATGAAATATTAAGCAATATTACACAATACAGTATTTTAATCCACACCAAAGACCATAACTAAATTGACTAAATATACATAGTTCTACTATAAAACATGGATGAGCATCCACACTGGAGGAAAGTTTATCACTCTACAGTCAATCATCTGTAAAATCAACTGATCAGCTCAAATCAGCTCATTAACTCAGCCAGGGAAACACAAACAGTAGGCTAGCCTATTATCGGTTTTCATATCTTCCATTATGTGACAATGGATAGGCTAGTGGGTAGCCTATAGAATGTAGCCTATTGGAATAGAATAAAATAACAAGGGGGCTATTGCAACCATCGAAGGCACTAGACTAGGATGTACCAGTGACGGGGATCATTCAACGCTGGTCCGACCAATCGGAAGCCACTCTTCAAGATTGTTTTGATCACGCGGACTGGAATATGTTCCGGTCAGCCTCAGAGAACACCATCGACCTATACGCTGACTTGGTGAGTGCATTTCTAAAGAAGTGCATTGGAGATGTTGTACCTACTGTGACCAGTAAAACCTACCCTAACCAGAAACCGTGGATGGAAGGCGGCATTTGGGCAAAACTGAAAGAATGATGACTGAATATAAACAGTGTAGTTATTCCCTCTGCAAGGCAATCAAGTGAAGTGCCAGTGCAGGGACGAAGTGGAGTCGCAATTCAACAGCTCAGACATGAGACGTATGTGGCAGGGTCTACAGGTAATCAGACAGGAGACGTATGTGGCAGGGTCTACAGGTAATCAGACAGGAGACGTATGTGGCAGGGTCTACAGGTAATCAGACAGGAGACGTATGTGGCAGGGTCTACAGGCAATCAGACAGGAGACGTATGTGGCAGGGTCTACAGGCAATCAGACAGGAGACGTATGTGGCAGGGTCTACAGTCAATCAGACAGGAGACGTATGTGGCAGGGTCTACACAATCAGACAGGAGACGTATGTGGCAGGGTCTACAGGCAATCAGACAGGAGACGTATGTGGCAGGGTCTACAGGCAATCAGACAGGAGACGTATGTGGCAGGGTCTACAGGCAATCAGACAGGAGACGTATGTGGCAGGGTCTACAGTCAATCAGACAGGAGACGTATGTGGCAGGGTCTACAGGCAATCAGACAGGAGACGTATGTGGCAGGGTCTACAGTCAATCAGACAGGAGACGTATGTGGCAGGGTCTACAGTCAATCAGACAGGAGACGTATGTGGCAGGGTCTACAGGCAATCAGACAGGAGACGTATGTGGCAGGGTCTACAGGCAATCAGACAGGAGACGTATGTGGCAGGGTCTACAGGCAATCAGACAGGAGACGTATGTGGCAGGGTCTACAGGCAATCAGACAGGAGACGTATGTGGCAGGGTCTACAGGCAATCAGACAGGAGACGTATGTGGCAGGGTCTACAGGCAATCAGACAGGAGACGTATGTGGCAGGGTCTACAGGCAATCAGACAGGAGACGTATGTGGCAGGGTCTACAGGCAATCAGACAGGAGACGTATGTGGCAGGGTCTACAGGCAATCAGACAGGAGACGTATGTGGCAGGGTCTACAGGCAATCAGACAGGAGACGTATGTGGCAGGGTCTACAGGCAATCAGACAGGAGACGTATGTGGCAGGGTCTACAGGCAATCAGACAGGAGACGTATGTGGCAGGGTCTACAGGCAATCAGACAGGAGACGTATGTGGCAGGGTCTACAGGCAATCAGACAGGAGACGTATGTGGCAGGGTCTACAGTCAATCAGACAGGAGACGTATGTGGCAGGGTCTACAGGCAATCAGACAGGAGACGTATGTGGCAGGGTCTACAGGCAATCAGACAGGAGACGTATGTGGCAGGGTCTACAGGCAATCAGACAGGAGACGTATGTGGCAGGGTCTACAGGCAATCAGACATGAGACGTATGTGGCAGGGTCTACAGGCAATCAGACAGGAGACGTATGTGGCAGGGTCTACAGACAATCAGACAGGAGACGTATGTGGCAGGGACTACAGACAATCAGACATGAGACGTATGTGGCAGGGTCTACAGACAATCAGACATGAGACGTATGTGGCAGGGTCTACAGGCAATCAGACAGGAGACGTATGTGGCAGGGTCTACAGACAATCAGACATGAGACGTATGTAGCAGGGTCTACAGGCAATCAGACAGGAGACGTATGTGGCAGGGTCAACAGGCAATCAGACAGGAGACGTATGTGGCAGGGTCTACAGGCAATCAGACAGGAGACGTATGTGGCAGGGTCAACAGTCAATCACGGACTACAAAAAGAAAACCAGCCACATCACGCTTCCAGACAAACTAAACAGCTTCTTTGCCCAATCACTGGCCACTTTAATAAATGGATCACTTTATACAATGCCACTCTAAATAATGCCGCTATAATAATGTTTACATATCTTACATTACTCATACCACATGTATATACTGTATTTTATACCATATACTGCATCTTGCCTATGCCGCTCGGCCATCGCTCATCCATATATCTATATGTACATATTTTCATTCACCCCTTTAGATGTGTGTGTATTAGGTCGTTGTTGGGGAATTGTTAGATTACTTGTTAGATATTACTGCACTATCGGAAATAGAAGCACAAGCATTTCGCTACACTCGGATTAACATCTGCTAACAATGTGTATGTGATAAATAAAATTGGATTTGATTTGATTTAGATTATCTTCAGCTGAAGTCTTGTTAATCCATCAATACTCTATTTCACCCACACAACTGATCTCAATTGCAACCATTATTGTTCACCTCCCTAAAAGATGATGTCGGTGTTACCTAATCCTGCTTGTGCAGCGGACATGAGTCAGTCATGGTCACGTGTCAGCCCTCGGCCCAAGAATCTAAAACGGTCTAAGATGTTGGTTGCTCCTGTGGGAGACCTTGGTTCATATCCCACGTGTTCCACTTGCAACCAAAGCCAAGATACTTTGTATGAATGGAAACTAATGTTGGTGCAGCCTACTGCTTTTATTTTATTATGTTATCCAAGTGTCTGGTATGGTCATTTCTTATCAAGATCTGAGGTAGAATATCCCTGGACTGTCCATAGTTGAAATGTGTAATTTCATCAAGTCAATCGGAGGGAGTGAGTTATTTGTGCCAGAAGGGCGTTGGTCCAACACGGTACGCCTATTATGTGCGCGCTGAAGGCAGAGGCCCTAACCACTAGACCACCCCAGGCAGCGGCCCTAACCACCCCAGTCAGCGTCCCTAACCCCTAGACCACCCCTGTCAGCGGCCCTAACCACTAGACCACCCCAGTCAGCGTCCCTAACCACTAGACCACCCCAGGCAGCGGCCCTAACCACTAGACCACCCCAGTCAGCGTCCCTAACCACTAGACCACCCCAGTCAGCGGCCCTAACCACTAGACCACCCCAGTCAGCGTCCCTAACCCCTAGACCACCCCAGGACCACCCCTGCGGCCCCACTATCCACCCCTAGACCACCCCAGGCAGCGGCCCTAACCACTAGACCACCCCAGTCAGCGTCCCTAACCCCTAGACCACCCCAGGCAGCGGCCCTATCCACTAGACCACCCTAGGCAGCGGCCCTAACCACTAGACCACCCCAGTCAGCGATTCAACTCAATTTTGACAGTTAATTCGTAACCTTAGGATAAACTTGACACTTGTATGTCGTAGTCTATTGGAGATCAATATCTATCTTGTGTTATTAAGCTATATAAAACAACGTTTGTTGATGTGAATGGCTGCATTTCAGATACATTTTTGTACATTTGAATGTAGCAGTAATAGGACTGGGGCCTAGCGCTGAGCGATAATATTATTTTGATAGCAAGCCCTGATCCCAATGACTTGACTGTCCCTGCATGGAGAGAAAGAGAACTGATTATTTTCCGGGATTCACAAGGCTCATTTGAATTTCTCTGATGCCGCAGGAAGATTCTATGCGACAAAAAAGTGATCAAGTTAAGATCCGACATCTGTAATAAATACCTTTACCTTCCTGATGAACCTCAAAAAATAAAAAGTAAAGAATGAGGAAGAAGAGAAATGGGACACGAGACATCAGGGTAGGTGGAATACTATAACAACATGGACAATATTGTTATATTATCCCACCCACCTTAATGCTGAGCCTTTAGGCGTGGCCACACCGTATCCTTTAGAGTCGAGGTTGCCGCCCACTTTCATGGTGTCACAAGGTTTCCGCTGCTCAATGTACTCGTTCATTGTGGATTCAAGAAGAAAGGCGAATTTGCCTTTCGACTTTCGCACTCGGGCAACCCCTTCTGGTGTCGTCTTGGCGAACACTGACGGTTCAGCTGATTTCATGTAAGACCACATTTTTTCATAAACTGCTATTTTGGAGCGCTGCATTTGGGAAGAGAAGGAGAGAGAAGACAAAAGCAGGTTAGTGGAGTGCTGAGTGCTGTGCTCCCAGAGAGCTGAGTAAAGAACCGGTTGTAGTGGGCATGTTGCCAACAGCAGATCTGAGGTCTGACAAGCTGACAACACACTACAAACAAAACTGCAGGGCCATGTTTCTCCTCAGCATTCGTCGACAGGATGACCACTTGACTGACCACCTGCTCCCTTTCAACATCCCCCCTTCTCCACATGAGGTCACAAGACAGGAAGTGAGTCAGTGTGCCGTTTGACTTTGGGGTTCTGGAGGTGTCACCTGGATGGATCAGTGGGGCTGCTGGCACCTGGAGCAGCAAGATGACATGCTGAGAGGAGAACAGAGCCATGCCCTGGTCTGCCTCCTGCCCTGCCCTGACTGACTCACACCCAGGGAGCTGCTGCTAAAAATGGCCTCTGAGTGGCTGGCTAAACTAGGTTAATGTGACCTTCCGTCGAGTGACCGACTGAGTGGGGAAAACACTGACTGCCTGAGAGGAAACTTTGCGATAGAAGTTTTCACAAATTGTTATTTTATTTTATCCGGGCCTCCCGAATGGCACAGAAGTCTAAGGCATGGCATTGCAGCGCTAGAGGCGTTACTACAGACCCAGGCTCGATCCCAGGCTCAGAGTCACAGCCGGCCGCGACCGGGAGACCCATGAGGGACACAATTGGCCCAGCGTCGTCTGAGTTAGGGGAGGACTGGGATGTCCTTGTCCCATCACACTCCAGTGACTCCTTGAGGCGGGCTGGGCACATACACTGCGTACAACTGGTGACAACTTGGTCACCAGTTGTACGGTGTTTCCTCTGACACATTGGTGCGGCTGGCTTCCGGGTTAAGCGAGCATTGAGGCTTGGCAGGGTCATGTTTCGGAGGACACGTGACTCTCGACCTTCACCGCTCCTGAGTCCGTACGGGAGTTGCAGTGATGGGACAAGACTGTGACTACCAATTGGGGTAGAAAGTACAAAACAATTTACAAATTATAATGATGTGTATAAATAGCCTATACATGGATGCTTAATCTGACAAAACAGAGTCAACTTGGCAATTATAGATATTGTCCAGGGCTCCAAATAACATCATATAATATTGATAAATAGATAATACGATTTAATCTGAGGGTCCATTTCTGGCAAGTCTTTGCTTGGTCATATCTTTTTCACTTTTGAATGGATAATGGGCCATAAGCCCACCCTTATTAGCTGCATCAAGCTAATTGTCACATTCCATATCAAATGACAGTATGTATTGGATATTGTGGACCATTGTGAATTGTAGTGTGAAATGTATGACTGTACTAACCAGAAAAACAGATTGATGACATACAGCCGCACACGCACGCCCAACCATACACACGCACGCCCAACCATACACACGCACGCCCAACCATACACACGCATGCACGCTCAAACATACACACGCACGCCCAACCATACACACGCACGCACGCCCAACCATACACACGCACGCCCAACTATACACAAGCACGCACGCCCAACCATACACACGCACGCCCCAACCATACACACGCACAAATGCTCAACCATACACACGCACGCCCAACCATGCACACGCCACATGCTCAACCATACACACGCACAAATGCATACACACGCACCACGCTCAACCATACACACGCACGCCCAACCATGCACACGCACACATGCTCAACCATACACACGCACGCACGCTCAACCATACACACGCACGCCCACCATACGCTCAACCCAACCATACACACGCACGCCCAACCATACACACGCACGCATGCTCAACCATACACACGCACGCCCAACCATACACACGCAAGCCCAACCATACACACGCACGCACGCCCAACCATACACACGCACGCACGCTCAACCATACACACGCACGCACGCTCAACCATACACACGCACGCCCAACCATACACACGCACGCACGCTCAACCATACACACAACCATACACGCACGCTCAACCATACACACGCACGCCCAACCATACACACGCACGCACGCACGCTCAACCATACACACGCACGCACGCTCAACCATACACACGCACGCCCAACCATACACACGCACGCCCAACCATACACACGCACGCTCAAACATACACACGCACGCCCAACCATATACAAGCACGCACGCCCAACCATACACACGCACGCCCAACTATACACAAGCACCAAGCACGCACGCCCAACCATACACACGCACAAATGCACGCACGCCCAACCATACACACGCACAAATGCTCAACCATACACACGCACGCCCAACCATGCACACGCACACATGCTCAACCATACACACGCACGCCCAACCATACACACGCACACACGCTCAACCATACACACGCACGCCCAACCATACACACGCACGCATGCTCAACCATACACACGCACGCCCAACCATACACACGCACGCAGCCCAACCATACACACGCACGCACCATACACACGCCCAACCATACACACGCACGCACGCTCAACCATACACACGCACGCACCTCAACCATACACACGCACGCCCAACCATACACACGCACGCACGCACGCTCAACCATACACACGCACGCACGCTCAACCATACACACGCACGCCCAACCATACACACGCACGCCCACCATACACACGCACGCACACACGCTCAACCATACACACGCACGCACGCTCAACCATACACACGCACGCCCAACCATACACACGCACGCCCAACCATACACACGCACGCACGCCCAACCATACACATGCACGCCCAACCATACACACGCACGCATGCACGCACACACACACATTAGCATCTGTAATTCCTCTCTTATCCATATTGATTGTTCATTCAGCACCAGTTCTGATGTGCTCTCCAAAATCACTCTACAGACCCAGCAGGAGCTCTGAGGGGGAAGAGGTTTCCTAAGTTCCTGCTGGCTATTGACTGACTAATTAAGCTTTGGGGATATAATTAGCTGGACGTTCAGCTGTTTCTTCTATCAGGTGGTGGCACACCGACGCAAACATAATGAACACTTTCTCATATTGCTCTGAACCCAGTAAATCCTCATAGAACGTGTCAACCTGTTTAACAGAGGTGGCTGGATACAGAAACCCCAATGGCACTTCATTTCATGCTGAGTTAACTGAATATGAATATATTATAATTGTGACACAAGGGCAGGGGGAGTGCTGTGGTTCTGGGTAGGTGATTTGGGATGCTAATAGTCTACAGAACCCCTAACGGCCTCAGCTCGTCTTCACTGCTCCTCTGCTCTTCATATTGCAGGGATGAGCTTGACTCCTGATAAACTTGATGATTCCATCATCGGACTGTAATGTCAATTATAAATAGGGCTGTTGAACACAATGAGCACCTTGGTGGCACTGTATCCTGTAGAGATGGCGGTGTTCTCAGAACAACTGATATGTAAGGGGGTAGGTAGGATCAGATCAGGGATATTCAATTAATGAGCCAAATATGAGTCAACATGTTAATTATTAAACAAGAGAAAAAAGAACCAATGCTGCAGTCAAAACATGAGTCTCTGATATGCATATACACCATCTGCTGCTATGTTGGCATCGGCATCCCTCTGCTTACATATTTCACCTAATATTCACAAATGTCAAGACTGCCATATCGTTCTCATTAGTGACAGTTTCTTTTACACAAACAGCACACCAATGTATTGAGTGAAGTTGAGCTGACATGCGCTGACTTGTAATCTTGAACAATGGCGAGTCAGCTTCCCTTACAACTTATTCCCAATATCACCACCCCAGAGAGCTGGATTTTAGCCCCTGCATCACACACTCATTTAAAGAGTACAGGGAGAGACCATATGGGAGGTGATAGCGGGGGTGGGGTTGCTCAGCGGTTTTATTCACCAACAGATGTTGAACCCTTATGGGTGTCTAGATCAAGGGCAGATATTTTCCAGTCTGACAAAATCAGTGGAAATCTGCAGTACATTCAGCTCCTATTACGGCTACTTACACCTCCATGATTTTCAGGTCAAAGGAAGATCAAAATAATTTTTGAAAAAGGGACCTTTTGTGCAGCAGAGCCCTTAGCCCAGGTCTCAGAGAGAGAAGCCATAATACAATGGAGGGGAGGGGACCTGAGCTGTCTCCACTGAAGGTCAGAGGGGAGAGGGCATTAACACAATACAGGTGACATGAATGAATGTGGCCAGAGAATCCAGTATAAGGTCACAGAAGGTGCTTTTAAATGTCAATACTGAAACCCCTGTGAGAGCACTTTTGTTATCACTTAAAACATATCAAGACAAATAATTGTTGATATCATATCAGATGGACTACAAAAGCCAATTATAAGACACCTGACCTGATCAGACTGATATTATGGATGTTATATATTATAGCATATCCGTTGCGCAGAAGTTGCATGATAATATCTGCTCAATCCATCCTGAAAGATGGATGCATCTAACAGAACATCAATATCAATGCATTTCTGAATAAAATAAAGCTGTCTCTCTCCTTGCATTGTGTCATGAACATTTCAGCCGTAGCTGGATACGTGATGAATTCGGGGCCGTGATTGAATCATGCTTGACATCTGCACAATGTCAGTGGGAGGGACCGTTCATGTAAATAATGGTAAATGAGTAATAGTTCATGACATGCTTAGCCATGCTGTGTAAACAGAGGGCGGCAGGGTAGCCTAGTGGTTAGAGCGTTGGACTAATAACCGGAAGGTTGCAAGTTCATATCCCCGAGCTGACAAGGTACAAATCTGTCGTTCTGCCCCTGAACAGGCAGTTAACCCACTGTTCCTAGGCCGTCATTGAAAATAAGAATTTGTTCTTAACTGACTTGCCTAGTTAAATAAAAATAAAAAAATGTCTAAGATGTGTGCAGCGCCTCTGCTTGTGTTATTTGTTGTCAGCAATCAAATGTGAGCTAAAGATCTCTTGTTCAAACGCAAATCTATATTAATCTATACTACAACATTAAAAAAGCACATTGTGAGTCATTTTTCGGCCTCAGAATCAATTTGCAAAATAAATAAATATTAATGAGCAGATGAGCTGGCTCCCACAGTGAAACACAAACAGCTCCAGCTGTCAGTCCATCTATCAACTCTCCATGTATGTGCTCTGATGGCTTCCCGGCTATTTGCTCAGGTCCACCCCACTGGCAATTCAATGTAGGGATGAGTTGGCAAATAAATTATTTGCATTCTGTCTGTATGCAGAGTGCCTGTACACATGCAATTCTTGGATGCTCTTCTGGATATAAGACGGCCAAAAGTATTCAGATTTACTCTCTGGAAACAACATATCTAACTCAAACAAAAACCTGCAATTTCATTAGATTCATAATTCATTTCTCAGCTTAAATCAGGATCTATAACATGCACATGCCTGCTTTGGAAAGGAGATCTCTGGGTTCAGTTAATTTCTCTCCATGTATCACATACAGGCTGCCGTACCTAAGATGAGTTTTTACATCTTTTTTAATATAGATTTGTTTAACCTAGTTGGCTTGGATATCCGAACCAGCAACCTTTCGGTTACTGGCCCAACGCTCCTAACTGCTAGTCTACCTGCTGCCCTAAATGAATAAATGGAGATAAAAATACAAGCACTAAAAATCTATTTGATGTCTGAATATTATTCTTCTGACACTTTGACAACAAAGGTGAGGGAGCAGTTGGGAGAGCATGTGATGTACTACGGTAAACCCTGAGAGGAGGAAGGGAGAGGAGGGAAAGGGAAGCTGAGCCGTTTGAGGGATGACCTGCCAGTGTGTCATCAGAGCAGATTTCCGTTTGCCTAGTGGCTATATGACTCTAATTAAGCAGCACATCTTTAAAATGTATCTGGAGCCTCTATTAATCAGTCTCTCTCTCTCTCTCTCTCTCTCTCTCTCTCTCTCTCTCTCTCTACTTCTATCTCATAGTTTTAATTAAAAGTCCCCTGGAATGTCTGCTCAGTCGTGACATTTGCAGTTTATGAAGTCCCTACACACCTGTCAATTATCTTCCCAGAAAGACATGGGCCAAATCACTAGGCAGTCAACCAGCCTGCCAAACTAATCACATCTGCATTCACATCCAGTGGTTGGCACAAGTGGTTATATTTCTAATGCTTTGTACCTTCTTTCTCTGGGGAATCATTCACATTCAGTAGTATAGACTCTGACAGCCACCTGCTTTGCTTATTGTAGCATGACTTTCTTAAATACTTATTATCATAGCTACTTCCTTATCTTCTGCCAGGTATCACACAGAATTAAATATCATACCATTCCCTGTGCTCCTTCCTTTGATGTCGTCTTTTTTATGTCAATGTTTTTTTCTAACCCTAAAGAGACATAAGTTGTCACTCACCCTAAAGAACTCCTTAGTGGAGCCTGAGTCTAGGGTCCCGTAGGCAATCTCTGTCTGCTTGGCCAGGTCCTCAGCACTCTCTATGGGAGACACCATCCTCTCCACTGTGAGGAAGGCAGCCAGGTTGGCCGTGTAGGAGGAGATGATGATGAGGGTAAAGAACCACCAAACACCCCCCACGATCCTGCCCGACAGAGACCTGAGAGAGGGAAGGAGGAGGACAGAAGGACGTGAGAGCAGGGTGCTCAACCCTACACACTGACAAAGGGATGGAGGCTGCCATGCCTTTGGAGTCCACTGATTCCTGTTTAGAGCCTGTGTATCTGCAGTCTGGGTATCACACACCACGTATTGACATAAATGCACCGCCTCAGAGCATTGCCACAGAATGATCTTGGATTTATGTCAAATCTCACCCACATACCTCAACGATAATGCTCTTCACACAGAGAAAAACATGGTGTTGCTGTAAGAGATGCTGTACCCGCCTGGTTGCTCTATGATGCTTGCCTGGAGGGCTGTGTTGTGGCTGAATGACACCACACACGAACACAGCAAGCAGAGGTTATTGTGCATCTGCTTCAATGAGGCTGACGATCCCCATTGGCAAGGTAACTACTAACCTTAAGCTTACTGTAGTCTATCACGTAAACTGATACTCCAAGCGGGAGAGTGACATTTACTAAATCGTCTTTATTAAATCCGTGTCATTGACTCTTTGGCATTTTATGGGCTCTTCAAATAGTACCAGACAGAAATGAAATCCTAACTCGCCATAGAATGTTTTGTGTTTTTTTTCTGCTATTATGTTACAAGGATTAAATTGCTTGACTTTTATTTAGAGGGGACTTTCTCCTACTCACATTGGAGGCGACCACTCAGCTTTCAGTACACAGCACACTTTAATTCTTGAGTAATGCTTCAAAACAAAAATAATTTTATCATAGAGAGAGCAAGGTAAAGATAACTGAGAAAGGAATCCGAACAATTCATGCTTAAGTGTTGATGTCAGAGGACTGTTACCCACCCTATAGCACTGTAGCCATCACTATTCAGGTGAGACTGATGCTCAGCTCTGATCAACATGGCCTGGAACACTCTCTCACTGATCTTCATTCAGACGGACTAGAATGGCCTGACATCCCAGACAAGATGAGGAGGGACAGCTTGAACAATGACAGTCCCCCGAGAAGGAACAAGGGACACACCACAACAGTGATGATGAGTGAATAGATGGACTGATTGAATGAAAAGAGGGGGGAGAGGACGTGACTTTTTGTCTATATAAAAAATAATTAAATGAGTCATGAGGTGGGGCCGAATTTAATGCTGTTAAGGTGCTTCATCAGAGTGCAAATGCATCAAAATGTCTTCCACTTTAAATACATTATATGCACCAGGCTGATGACCGTAAAATGGGACATGCAGCAAAAACACGGTAGCCCTCCAAGAGTCATGGGGAATAGGGGAAACTACTCTCGAATGTAATGACCCTGCGCATTTTACAGTCCCCGGCATGGTGGATATAAGTTATTTTATGGATGAGATGCATCACTGCTAGCATGCAGCCTGGAGAGAACAAGTGAAGAATGGTGGTGGTGTGTTTAAAGAGGATGAGGGAGAGATTGCGTGTAGGTGGGATGGGCTGGAGCGCAAAAAAGCCAAGACCAAACCCAAAAATAACATATATGCACCATGGCATTATGGGAGTTGTAGTGATTATGACCATAAAATGCAGAGGGATGGTACAGTATGTAGATGATAGGATGGCTGAGTTTGAGGTGACGGAACATGGAGTACATTAACCAACCTTGGCGAGATATCGCATCCTTGCTGCATGAAGGCGCCCAGGGAGAACCACAGGCTATTAAAAATCCCAAAGTCGTTAGGTGGGTCTGGAGGGCTCTGGGGGTCTTTGGCCTCGTCGTTTTCGTCCAGATGCCACTCATAGGGGCTGAAGCGGCTGACCAGGAAGAGCACCACGCTCACGCCGATATAGGCAAACACTATACACATCCAGATCTCATAGGCCAGCGGGTCCAGGAAGGAGAACACACCCGGCTTTGACTTTTGAGGCTTCTTTATCATAATGGAGATCCCCAGGCTCATAAAAGGCTTAGAGAAGTCTATCACCTCCTCTCGTACCAATGTTATAGTTAGAGGAGCCACTGCTATATCGGCTCTCTGGAAACATGGGAACAGGAGGAGGAGGAGGAGTTAGTGGTTCAAAACAGAACACAGGCACATCACATCAAACTGCCTGTGTTATCAAAGCCTGACTTTGACATTTCTTTAAATAGAATGCCAATAAAAATTCATTGATCAAAATCTAGTCATCAGGCATTTAAAAAAAAGAATCTCATTATGGCTATAACGTATTTATAATGAAACCAATGAGTAGAGATGAATGGTGAAATGAAATGGTGGATTAGAATGCATGCAATATCAGATATGTTTAAGAAGAAAGTGAGACCCGCCAGTTTAAAATGGGCCAATCTCAATCAACGTTAGTATTGGCTAATGTCTCTGCCTTAATCCAAAAGAGCCCATTACTCAGTCAGATCCATCAATGAAGTAGAAGGTATGGAAACAGGAGATTGAAGAGCTTATGCAAACAGCCCATGATATTTGAATCACCCTGGAAAAATCAACTCCTTTATCAGATTGTCTTCAAAGCCTCCTATCCTTATTAGTGAATATCTCAGCTAGGTAATAAATGTTCCCAGTGATAGCGTCTCAGTTCCCAGAGTCACAGCTGGACCGGCCTTGTCTTATAAATATATAAATACCATACAAGGGCTGGGATTATTTTAGTGAGGGTTAGGCAGAATTCCTGTGAAAAACATAGCTCCCAGCCACTCCTTGTCTCAATATATCACTGGCTTATTTGCATGTGAATGGCTAATTAATGGTCTGGAGGCTGTATTGTTGATACAGAAAGGTGTCTCAGAGCTAATTAATGGTCTAGAGGATGTATTGTTGATGCAGAGACGTGTCTCAGAGCTAATTAGTGGTCTAGAGGATGTATTGTTGATGCAGAGAGGTGTCTCAGAGCTAATTAGTGGTCTAGAGGATGTATTGTTGATGCAGAGAGGTGTCTCAGAGCTAATTAATGGTCTAGAGGATGTATTGTTGATGCAGAGAGGTGTCTCAGGGATAATTAATGGTCTAGAGGATGTATTGTTGATGCAAAGAGGTGTCTCAGGGATAATTAATGGTCTAGAGGATGTATTGTTGATGCAGAGGTGTCTCAGGGCTAATTAATGGTCTAGAGGATGTATTGTTGATGCAGAGACGTGTCTCAGAGCTAATTAATGGTCTAGAGGATGTATTGTTGATGCAGAGACGTGTCTCAGAGCTAATTAGTGGTCTAGAGGATGTATTGTTGATGCAGAGACGTGTCTCAGAGCTAATTAGTGGTCTAGAGGATGTATTGTTGATGCAGAGAGGTGTCTCAGGGCTAATTAATGGTCTAGAGGATGTATTGTTGATGCAGAGAGGTGTCTCAGGGCTTGTACAATGCCTGTCAATTATAACAGGGGATCACCTCTCTCTTTCAGCTCTCTGAAGAGGCAGGGCTGTCATTTGGCAGAATGGTTGGTAAAATGTTCATTACCATGGGAAAATGCTTTTTCGTGCTAAATGAAGATGCCTTCAAACTGACAAACAGATGTTTTTAATTTTCACTTCACAGTCTGGCTGTCACCTGTCCTTAATTCCATCTGTCCCTTAATGTCATCTGTCCCTTAATGTCATCTGTCCCTTCATGTCATCAGTGCCTTAATGTCAACTGTCCTTAATGCCATCTGTCCCTTAATGTCATCTGTCCCTTAATGTCATCTGTCCATTCATGTCATATGTCCCTTCATGTCATTGGTCCGTTAATGTCATCTGTCCCTTAATGTTATCTGTCCCTTAATGTCATCTGTCCCTTAATGTCATCTGTTCCGAAATGTCATCTGTCCCTTAATGAAACATTAACCAGTTGGGGTTTTATGAAAGAAGAAAATGGGCTCATACTTACATGTAGTGAGTGGTTCATAACATACAGTAATCAATCTTTCAATTAAGATCTGATTTATGGAGATACATATGGAGAAAAGCACACACCCAGTCAGTAGAGGATTGCGGGCCAGATCTGGTTGCTGGGTGGCACATATGGATCAGTGCTGCCACCGTAACAGTAAAAGGCCAGATCTGGTCCGAATGTGGGAGATGCGACCAGGGCGAGGGCAGGCACACTTTGCTTATGAGCCAGCTCTAGCTTGTGATATGTGACCCTAACAAGAACCCGTAGTTGCTGGGCCACTTTTGAATAAATGTGGGCCACATTCACCCTGCTGGACAAGGTCTGTCCTCAGCATGCAGAAGATCTGATTTAGGTGTGTAAACCAGATCTGGCCCACATACCTCAAGCCAGAGCTGGCCAAGCCCCCGTCCCTGTGATGGTGACAGTGCTTCAGTACGTCGAGACTGTCACTTACCCCATATACCAGTTCACCCACCATCCCGTTCCACGTCTTGGTCTCTGGATCCCTTGCACCATACTTCCCGTCCGCAACTACTGACAGTTTGTATCTTATCCCCACATGTTTTGCAATTTCAGCAGCTAAATCGACACAGTAGCCTTCATATCTGTCATTCCCCTCCAGCGACAAGTAGTTTCGCTTGTACATCACATAAGGAGACTCCTGTTAATTAAACATAATGTTGAGTTTATAGCATGCACACATTCCATTCACAGAGGCCAGTCCTCTTTAACCTACATGCATACATGCATGGATGACACACACACTCACGCACGCACGCATGCACACACACACACACACACACACACACACACACACACAGACATACATAGACATAGACAGACACAGTGCACACAGACAGGAAATACAAACAGAAAGCATGGACAAGAAGCGCCACATGGAGATGGTCACACTGCATGTGACCATGTGGGGTGTTGACTCGATCCACAGCCAAATGCAGCCAGATAGAGGCGGGGCCCGGCAGGGCCAGTGGGGACAGTAAAGGCCTGTGACTGACAGGCTTTAAGGGGGAAGGAGTGGGGCTGGTTCTCTCAGCAGGATTCCTCATGCTAAACCCAGCTATACTCTAAGGAGGTAGGGGCCGGGTGGAGGGTGCATACGCTTTGCATCGGCTTACTAGGACAGGGGCAGGTTGAATGGGGATTGGGAGACTTTCCAGTTCATCAAGTAAATGGCAGTGATTGACGAGGGATTAAAGTACTGGTAGTTCTTATTGCAACACCATCAACCACATGTCATCGATGAATGTGCTGGGAGGCTGCATCCTCCAACTAATCAAACCAACTCCTGAGCTTATCTTCCATACAGAATACACTGGGAGGAGTTAAAACACGTGCTTGGCTCGTCAAACACTGAGGTGTGGTTGGTTTTCTTTTAGGCTTGGCTCCAAAATCATATGTGCCAGGAACGTAAGGGACGCCAGTGGGTAAAACAATGGTCAATTTCTTTCTTTCTGTGCTGAAGGTTTCTTTTCAAATCTCTGTGTTATTTGGACTGGGCTTCCAAAAGTCAAATACAGCTAATTCTGAAGCAAAATGAGATGACCACTGTCAATCTACAATGTCAACAGACTAACGCATGATCACTATATGAATGGTGTAACGATATTGCTCTCAAAACATTACAATGGTCCTACCATTTCCCTGTGTCTATCAGAAGTAACCTTACTAGTTATGAGTATGATCATGACATGCTTACATCTAGATGATATTGCCTGACTTTCGTATTCTGAATTTGCCTAAGATGAGGACATAATAGGCAGAGTCAGAAAGAAGGCCATCATTTTAATTGTAAGATAAGGCTTACCTTATTTTACATTTAAACAGGACCAATGTCTTCTTACTAACCGTATATACATCCATCATTCGTTTTTATTCATCTCTCTGATTGAAGAAAAAAAATACCTTATCTATAATATCTCTAACTATCCCTGACCTTTGACCCTTAATATCTCTAGATATTGGAGGAAGCCACAGAGGTTATACTTCAGTACAGAACTTGTAATGGTTGATCCAAAATAGATTTTAACAAGGGGATAAACAAACCAAAGCTTTTTATGTCCTCCTCAAATGGCAGTTATTTTGCATCTCCAAGAGAGAAACAATTTATCATTGCAGGTAGTTTTGTTGTATCTATCCCCGTCATCATTGACCATTTACTTAATGAGTAAGAAACAGGTTTTTACTTACGTACGTATGCACTGAATGTGTATTAGATGAAGTATATAGGCTCTAACTAGTTTCATTACCAAAGCCGTTATTGTGATGTCACTGCTACAACAGGCCACCGTAATATGGAAAATCAAAATGCTTTATCACCCACACGGATACAGTTGAAACACTCTTTGTGAATCGACTGTTTCAACATGTAGTGAGTGGATGGAAAGCAACTCAAAAGAAAATAGTTCTACCCTCCCAGGACAGAATGTAACAATGGACACCTTGACCTTGAGTGGCAGAATTTTTTAGAGGTGGAACATTTAAAATCTGCTTGGAAAGTGTACCATAATAGTAGTGACCACAATCGTTCGGTTTTCCACAGAAGAGGACTCGTTGGTGACCTGCGCATCCACAATAAATACATATTTTTCGTATTCATTCCAGTATCCGGTCTGAAAGTGACAGAAACATCATAGTTATTACAATAAACAGCCATTTAAAAGACATTTGTCAGTAAAGCAGTTGGCAGGTGAGCAAGGTGAGCATGTCTGATGAGAGTCTTGGCCTGACGGGGTTATCTGATGATGTGTGAGATAAAAAGCCCTGTGCTGGTGCTGTGCTTGGAGATGAAGCTCTAACCTCTGCTACAGATACAGTGGGGGAAAAGAGCATTCAACTCTCTGCTAATCTCCCTCTCAGCACCTTCACTGTCACTGGTCCATTACACAACCATACCATTAGTGCCCATCAAATCCCACTGGGCAAAACTGGTTGAATCAATGTTGTTTCCATGTCATTTCAATCCCAAAAAATGGATGTGGTGAAGTTGAATCAATGTGGAAAACACATTGGATTGACAAAAAGTGATCAACGTAAGGGCATTTCGTCATTTTTTTTCACCTAACTTTAAACCTAAATCCAATGAGATGGTGAAATGTTTTGTTGATTTCACGTTGAATTCACATTAGTTGACAACTCAACATTGAACTGACGTCTGTGCCCAGTGGGATGCTCCTCGCACGCTGCTTGGCAATATTAATTAATGGAACAAAATATGGAATAAATGTGTCTTATTCAGCTATTTCAGTTGCAATTTACAAAGTGAGGGCTTCTGCTCATGTCTAAACATTAAGCGTATGAAGAGCTGCTACTAAAAATGTACATCTGACATCTGTGAACCTATATTCAATAACTGCTGAGATTTACAAAATGTCTATTCCATTTCTTCTAGCTATCTGTTCTCTTGTTCTTTATACTTTGTTTCTTTTCCGTTCTGTTGTATTCTGTTCTTTTCTCTGTTCTGTTCCTCTCCTACTGTTCTATTCCACAGTGCACACTCAGCTTTCCCTGCAGATTGCCTCACAGTGTGTGCTGCAGTGGGCCAGATGAGCTGACCTATGTGGACAGTGTGGGGGCACCTGCTTTCAGTGCCAGAGTTCAGAGCCAAAGAGCAACCATGGTGACAGCGTCAGAATCCTAGGCCAGTATGTGTGGGGGGGTAGTGGCTAATATAATATCACTACTCCTGTCAGCCTTGGCCGTATCCCCTCTCTGGCCCCCTTTGCCCCAGATATGACGGAGCATAAAGGGAGCATGCAGGGTGAGGTCGGCCCCCAGTGTCTGGAGCTAAATCAATAGTGTAGGATCCACTACAGGTGAAAGCTGTTAGGTAATCCAGTAAAACAGTCTGCCCTGGTCCCTGTTCAGAG